>NC_092102.1:51494571-51577071 GCF_045679555.1 Salvelinus alpinus | reverse complement strand
AAACTATTCTAATGTTCAGATTCTGAGTTTAGTAAATAAATCATTTGTAAACAATAATTCAGCCAAACAACAATTCCTCCAACGTGCAACAATATGCACTTTTTATTTTTATTTTGGTACAATTGTATTTTATTCATCTGCTTGTTCTGTTGTGTTCTCTCTTGGTTTTGTACATCGGTCGGGGTATAGATTTACAGAACATCAAGACAGTCTCATTATATATGCTATCTCTCACAGTGAAATACATCAAACAGTTGACCAATACTTTTCTTTCCTCAGTCTAAGCGATAAGAACTGTGTTGAACATGTAAAGTCCATGCATCCCACTAGGAATACAGTAAAATCCATGTGTTACAGTAGGAATACAGTAAAATCCATGTGTTACAGTAGGAATACAGTAAAATCCATGTTACAGTAGGAATACAGTAAAATCCATGTGTTACAGTAGGAATACAGTAAATTCCATGTGTTACAGTAGGAATACAGTAAATTCCATGTGTTACAGTAGGAATACAGTAAAATCCATGTGTTACAGTAGGAATACAGTAAAATCCATGTGTTACAGTAGGAATACAGTAAATTCCATGTGTTACAGTAGGAATACAGTAAATTCCATGTGTTACAGTAGGAATACAGTAAAATCCATGTGTTACAGTAGGAATACAGTAAAATCCATGTTACAGTAGGAATACAGTAAAATCCATGTGTTACAGTAGGAATACAGTAAATTCCATGTGTTACAGTAGGAATACAGTAAATTCCATGTGTTACAGTAGGAATACAGTAAAATCCATGTGTTACAGTAGGAATACAGTAAAATCCATGTTACAGTAGGAATACAGTAAAATCCATGTGTTACAGTAGGAATACAGTAAATTCCATGTGTTACAGTAGGAATACAGTAAATTCCATTCATCCCAGTAGGAATACAGTAAATTCCATTCATCCCAGTAGAAATACAGTATGAGCTACTAGAGAAGCATGGCTTTGAGATGATGTTTGGGCAGATGGCTATGTTCGTTTCTATCCCATAGCAATACAGTACACCTCTCTCTCTCTCTCTCTGTCTCTCTCTCTCTCTGTCTCTGTCTCTCTCTCTCTCTCTCTCTGTCTCTCTCTGTCTCTGTCTCTGTCTCTCTCTCTCTCTCTCTCTCTCTCTCTCTCTCTCTCTCTCTCTCTCTCTCTCTCTCTCTCTCTCTCTCTCTCTCTCTGTCTCTGTCTCTGTCTCTGTCTCTGTCTCTGTCTCTGTCTCTGTCTCTGTCTCTGTCTCTGTCTCTCTCTCTCTCTCTCTCTCTCTCTGTCTCTGTCTCTGTCTCTCTCTCTCTCTCTCTCTCTCTCTCTCTCTCTCTCTCTCTCTCTCTCTCTCTCTCTCTCTCTCTCTCTCTCTCTGTCTCTGTGTCTCTGTCTCTGTCTCTGTCTCTCTCTCTCTCTGTCTCTGTCTCTGTCTCTGTCTCTGTCTCTCTCTCTCTGTCTCTGTCTCTGTCTCTGTCTCTGTCTCTGTCTCTCTCTCTCTCTCTCTCTCTCTCTCTCTCTCTCTCTCTCTCTCTCTCTCTCTCTCTCTCTCTCTCTCTCTCTCTCTCTGTCTCTGTCTCTGTCTCTGTCTCTGTCTCTGTCTCTGTCTCTGTCTCTGTCTCTGTCTCTCTCTCTCTCTCTCTCTCTGTCTCTGTCTCTCTCTCTCTGTCTCTGTCTCTCTCTCTCTCTCTCTCTCTCTCTCTCTCTCTCTCTCTCTCTCTCTCTCTCTCTCTCTCTCTCTCTGTCTCTGTCTCTGTCTCTGTCTCTGTCTCTGTCTCTGTCTCTCTCTCTGTCTCTGTCTCTCTCTCTCTCTCTCTCTCTCTCTCTCTCTCTCTCTCTCTCTCTCTCTCTCTCTCTCTCTCTCTCTCTCTCTCTCTCTCTCTCTCTCTCTCTCTCTCTCTCTGTCTCTGTCTCTGTCTCTGTCTCTGTCTCTGTCTCTGTCTCTGTCTCTGTCTCTGTCTCTCTCTCTCTCTCTCTCTCTCTCTCTCTCTCTCTCTCTGTCTCTGTCTCTGTCTCTGTGTCTCTCTCTCTCTCTCTCTCTCTCTCTCTCTCTCTCTGTGTGTCTCTGTCTCTCTCTCACTCTCTCTTGATAATTCTCTCTCTTTCCCACAATGCTCTGCCCCACGTTTGTGTCTCTTTTCTTAAATATGCTATTCTGTCACTGTTGTTGTTGGTGTTTGATGTGTCCTGTGTTACTCTCAATGCCTTTGGGTTGTGCTGTATTTCTTGTATATGATATATATATTTAGCATCAATGATGATGATGATGATGATGACTATGGAGAAAACAACAGGTTGACCAAAATAATCATCAAATGTTGTTGTTTTCTTCTATGGAATCGAACGTTAAATAAAGAGGATGTTGTCATGGGAACGGTTGTCATGCCTCTTTCCTTTCCTCTTCTCAGTCTCCCGAGTCCTCCAGACTATGGGGGCGGTATTCAATCCCATGGCGCGTTGTAGCACCTTTGTCATTTACAGGTCATTTCTAATTTGAGCGGACTTATGCAGCGTTTACCGTGAATGTGATCTCTGCGAATGCAGGAACCTTTAAACAGACATTGTCAACAAATACGTGATCGGATTGATTCCTGCCATGATCGTTTTGTTTTGAGCTTTAAAAAACAGTGACATCTTATTAAACTGGTCCTAAATATGTTGTGTTCTTATTAACCTGGTCCTAAATCTGTTGTGTTCTTATTAACCTGGTCCTAAATCTGTTGTTCTCTTATTAACCTGGTCCTAAATCTGTTGTGTTCTTATTAACCTGGTCCTAAATCTGTTGTTCTCTTATTAACCTGGTCCTAAATCTGTTGTGTTCTTATTAACCTGGTCCTAAATCTGTTGTGTTCTTATTAACCTGGTCCTAAATCTGTTGTTCTCTTATTAACCTGGTCCTAAATCTGTTGTGTTCTTATTAACCTGGTCCTAAATCTGTTGTTCTCTTATTAACCTGGTCCTAAATCTGTTCTCTTATTAACCTGGTCCTAAATCTGTTCTCTTATTAACCTGGTCCTAAATCTGTTGTTCTCTTATTAACCTGGGGCCTGTTGCACAAAAGTAGAATTAAGACATCCGGGATAAATGACTCAGCTGAGCTCAATGAAGCCAAAACATGTGCGTCCAGGCTTAATTGGTTGCACAAAGACCAAGCCAGGATGAGCAGACACGGATTCATTAAGCCAGGTGAAACCAATCCTGGATAGGTGCGCGCTCACGGCTCACTCAAATAGACCCCGCCACAGATCACAGATTAACTGATTTACCATGGCAACTAGAGCCGCGTACTTTTCCCCGTCGGAAGCACAAATCCTCATGGAGGCATACGAGGAGGTAAAAGATATAATTAAGAAGAAAGGCAACACCGCCACAGTGATAAAGCAAAGAGAAAAAGCGTGGCAAAGTATTGCAGACCGCCTGAATGCGTAAGTAGTGCACAATTACACACTCACCGCTCCGCTGAAACATCACAATTACAATTCAAATATTTAATTCACATCTCCAAAAATGCAGTTGTACTGTAATTATGAAACGGTTAAATTTTTTATTGAAATGCACTGCAGATATGAGTGAAATTGTGTAAAGTAACTCCATCACACTGTATAAAGCTATGATAAATGTTTTGATATTTTTACTGAAAACAAGACAAAAATACCAAGTAATTTTTTGCAGTGTGACTCCATTAAATGTGTGTGTGTGTGTGTGTGTGTAGATTAAACATGAACGGGCCAAAACGGACATGGCAGCAGGTCAAAATCAAATACAAGAACATTCTGCAGAATGGTATGGTCCCTGACTAATATTTAACAAAGCACAAGCATATATTGTACCCAGAAGGTGCCTGCTCACACATTGTCTGTACTGTTTTAGCAGTGAAAAAGAATACCCACAGACAAGGCACGGGTGGTGGGTCACCAAAGGCTGACCTTACCCCAGCAGAGGACATGGCCTTGGAGCTAAATAAAGGCAGGCCCGTCTTAGAGGGGATCCCTGGGGGGAAAGAGACGAGCATAGGTTCCTCCCAAGATGCCACCCGCTTCATTCAAGGTATGTCCTTCCATCTCTACATGGGATACAACCACATTCATATTGAATCAATTTGGACTGTCTGACTTTGGTTTACCTATTGCCTTGCAGTGTCTGGCAGCACTGTGTTCCTGTTAGAGCCACCAGCACAAGCACCAGACGATGCTGATCCAGTGAGTACTCCATCAAAGGCATACTGTAGGCCTGGCATGTCTTGTCTACTAGCTTCAATATGAATCCGATTAAATGTGATAGGGTGAAGGCCCCAGTGCAGCAGCAACAGCACATGATGGAGACGATGATGAGGAGGAGACCATCTCTCTGGATTCCAGAAGGCATGAGGTATCATGTTAAGACTGTGAAAGTACTATTTACTCTACAATGGTGAGGAGTCCTCATCAAAATCAAAAAATCTAATTTCTTTTACAGGACCCAGATGCTATACAGTGGGAAAACCAGCCTGGCAACATAGTGCGTATTAATAAAAGGACACCACATCCTGCCAAATTCCAGCTGCGCTAATTGTATTGTGTTCACAGAGCTCACAAGCTATCAGAAAGTTGTATGGCAACCACCTCCGGCGCCAAATAGAACTGGCAGACATAGACATTCAGTACAAGAAGAAAAAGATGGAAAATCTTGCACTGGAGTCCGAAATAAAAAAGAGGACAATTAGGAAACTGGACCTTGAAATAAAAAAACTTGAGAGGGAGGTGAGATATGCCTTCAATGTACACTGTATGCTAACTGTAACACAAATGTATTAATCATTATTTTTCTTTCCTCCCCCAGCTCCAAGAAGATGACACAGCTCAAAATAAAAATTAGGTATATTCTCGTAAAGTCAAGTGAGCCATGACATATGAGCTCTTATTGTGAGCACACAGGACGGTGGCATCTTTCTAAGTTTTTTTTTATTTTCCCAGCAATCAGTACAACCAAGTCATCGTTATAAGGCATCGCCCTCTTTTGCCCACCCCCCCAGCACCAGGTGTGGCCACTAGCCTATATGAAGGCCCAAAATTGTGTGTTCCTTTCTGCTCTGACAATGGCATGCCCATTCGTGCGAGATGTGGTGGATGAAGAAGCACTTGTGCTGAGGAGAGCCTTCAGGCGAGAAAGGGTCTTCAGGGACCGGTTGGACCCACTGGCCTTCCCTGATGACCATCTATATGAAAGATACAGGTTTTCTGCAGATGGCATCAGGTATCTATGCAGACTACTGGGTCCCAGGATTAAGCACCGCACTGCACGGAGCCATGCACTGAGTGTGGAGCAAATGGTTTGTGTGGCCTTGCGCTTTTTTGCTAGTGGAGCCTTCCTGTACTCAGTGGGGGATGCAGAACAGCTGAACAAGGCCACAATTTGCCGCACAATAAGGAGTGTGTGTCTGGCTATCAAAGCATTAGCAGATGTCTTCATCTCCTTCCCTGGCCACAGAAGACTCTGTGACATCAAAGAGGAGTTCTATAGGATTGCAGGTAAGAGGATCTACAAATTACAGGACAACTGTTAACACATAGTAGGATACTCATTACTTTGTGTGACAGGTTTCCCCAATGTCATTGGTGCAGTGGACTGCACACACATAAGGATAAAAGCCCCCTCAGGTGCCCATGAGGCCGATTTTGTGAATAGGAAATCCTTTCACAGCATTAATGTTCAGGTGAACATAACTTTTTGATATTGTCCATTGACGAACACTCTGCATTGCCAGTGATGTGCATTGATTGGTGTAATATTCCTCATCTTATGATTTCAGATGGTCTGCAATGCTGACTGTGTGATCAGCAATGTTGTGGCAAAATGGCCTGGCTCAGTCCATGACTCCAGAATCTTTCGGGCCTCTGAAATCTATCAGTGCCTATCACAAGGTAAGCCACACAACCCCTATTTATAACCATCATGGCTGTGTCAAGAATATCACTGTGTTTATGAGGTAGTAATGATGAGATTTTGTGTTGACAGGTGAATTCTCTGGTGTGTTGCTGGGAGACAGGGGGTATGGCTGCCAGCCTTTTCTCCTGACACCTTTCACAGACCCCCAGGAAGCACAGCAGGCCTACAACCATGCCCATGCCAGGACCAGGGCCAGAGTTGAAATGACCTTTGGCCTCCTGAAGGCACGCTTTCACTGCCTTCACAAATTAAGGGTCAGCCCTGTTAGGGCATGTGATATTACTGTGGCTTGTGCTGTCCTCCACAATGTGGCCTGCCTGAGGAAGGAGAGGGCCCCCAGAGTGCCACCAGCCATGGACTGGGACAATCCGGCAATCTTCCCTGATGACGACAGTGGTCGGCTGCTGAGGGACCAATATGTGTTGAATTATTTTAGTTAGTATGTGTGCTTTCAATTTTGGTTAAATATGTCCTGCGGTGGCAGAGGAATTTGGGTTTTTTTGGGTTCGTTTTTTGACGAATTTGGCCTCTTATGATGTTTGTGCGGTATACTGTGTGTAATACAAGGCTGCAGGGAGGCTACTGCATCCATTCATTTGTCTGTTCAGTTGATGTGTATGGATTTGTCCTGCATTTATTTTAGTGTGCAGACATGCAGGGTGTGTTATATACAGACCTTTGAATGTGTATGTATCATTTTGTATAATATGCTTGGATTCTGTGCTTTCCATCTTGTAGAGTCACTGTGACTTCAGTTTCGAAAGGAGCTGATGGTTTACCTGCTTTGTTTTGTCCTTATTCAATAAAGGAACATAATGTTACACATTGTGTTTTTATATTCATATGGAATGTGTATTTGTTTATATGACAGAGTACTAGGGCCACACTGAAGAAAAAGGATAAAGTCATAAATTTATGAGGCTGGTTCTTTCTGCAGAAAAGCTACATATTGTTTTTACAGTTTTGATACTTATGACAATGTGATACTTAATATTCTGGCACATCAGCATGTCTTTGTTTATGAAACCATACTGAAGTACAATTTCACGAAATGCCCCACATCTGTCATTTTAACAACTGTCCTCCTTTAAAACAACTGGTTACAATATTATGACTTGTGTTTTTTTCCCCTCTGTGGCCCTAATATTCTATCATTTTATATATAGCCTTATAGTCTATGGGAAACTGTAAATTATCTAATGATAGCAACATCATCTAAAAATCATTTTTTATCCAAAATCATTGAAATTAATGATCACAAACGTTTAAATAATAACAGTGGGTCTAGTTATATGTGATAACAATGTATAGTGAGCAGTGAAATAACTATTGGTTTCCATTTGTGGTGACTGCTGACTGACATTAGGGATGAGATTAAATAGATCCTGGAATTTAGCCTGGTCTGGAGCAGGCTAGCTCCACAGAATAAATCTCCATGGTAATTTATACCATAACATATCCTCCTGCCCCCTATCCATCTTTAGTGCAACCGGATTACGGATCAATTGAGCCAGGATCACCAAGATATCCTGGCTTAATCCCTTATCCTAGTTTTGTGCAACAGGCCCCTGGTCCTAAATCTGTTGTGTTCTTATTAACCTGGTCCTAAATCTGTTGTGTTCTTATTAACCTGGTCCTAAATCTGTTGTTCTCTTATTAACCTGGTCCTAAATCTGTTGTGTTCTTATTAACCTGGTCCTAAATCTGTTGTTCTCTTATTAACCTGGTCCTAAATATGTTGTTCTCTTATTAACCTGGTCCTAAATCTGTTGTGTTCTTATTAACCTGGTCCTAAATCTGTTGTGTTCTTATTAACCTGGTCCTAAATATGTTGTGTTCTTATTAACCTGGTCCTAAATCTGTTGTGTTCTTATTAACCTGGTCCTAAATCTGTTGTTCTCTTATTAACCTGGTCCTAAATCTGTTGTTCTCTTATTAACCTGGTCCTAAATCTGTTCTCTTATTAACCTGGTCCTAAATCTGTTCTCTTATTAACCTGGTCCTAAATCTGTTGTTCTCCTATTAACCTGGTCCTAAATCTGTTCTCTTATTAACCTGGTCCTAAATCTGTTGTTCTCTTATTAACCTGGTCCTAAATCTGTTGTTCTCTTATTAACCTGGTCCTAAATCTGTTGTTCTCTTATTAACCTGGTCCTAAATCTGTTGTTCTCTTATTAACCTGGTCCTAAATCTGTTGTGTTCTTGACAACTCCATTTCTTGCTGTCATTGTCAATGTTTAGCTAACCAGTTTGGCAGTATACTGTATGGTTGGTTTATTTCAAGTTGAAGGTATGTCGGGTTTACAACTAAAATCTAACCAGAACTGGATGTTGACTTGATGTTTCCACCAGGGTTGTGTTGCCATGACACCGAGGGAGGCCGACTTGCTCTTGATAACCGTTTCCATAGAAACAGGCATAACAGTTGCGGTATCCGTGTCAACAGTAGCCATTTCCTAAAAAGACCGTTACTGGTCAAGATAACTGACTGTTATGCATTGGCGACCCGTCCTTCAGGTGCTTTGAGCCTCACCTGTTTAGCTAAAAAATATATATGTGGGTTTTTTTTTTTTGGGGGGGGGGCTGATTTAAAACATGGTCTCTTTTTTGCTTTCTTGAGGAAGGCAGCTCCAACATGCAGGTGTTACAGCCTGGCTCAGTGCTTTCTGTGGTGGTGGGGCAGCCTGCGGAAAATACAGAGCGAAGGGGTTGGTAATGTTCTCTAGTTGCTCCGTGATTGGCTCAGTGTTCTGTCACTCATGGGGACACTACGTCACCGCCAAATCTGAGGGTAGAGTTCTAAAATTCGAGCCCCTTGGGTGCTGCCATAGAGTTATATTAGTAGTGCCCATCCAAGAAGGCTCAAGGTCATTGGCCACAGATAAAATAACGTCAAATCACGTTATATCTACAGTAGCTTTGATTGGACTGATCTTAGCTAGCAAGCTAGCAGTCATCATCATCATCATCTCTCTCCAGTCCTCTCCTCTACCCCCCTCTGTCCTGTCCTGTCCTCTACCCCCCTCTGTCCTGTCCTGTCCTCTACCCTCCTCTGTCCTGTCCTGTCCTGTCCTCTACCCCCCTCTGTCCTGTCCTGTCCTGTCCTGTCCTCTACCCCCCTCTGTCCTGTCCTGTCCTCTACCCCCCTCTGTCCTGTCCTGTCCTCTACCCCCCTCTGTCCTGTCCTGTCCTCTACCCTCCTCTGTCCTGTCCTCTCCTTTACCCCCCTCTGTCCTTTCCTGTCCTCTACCCTCCTCTGTCCTGTCCTCTCCTTTACCCCCCTCTGTCCTGTCCTGTCCTCTACCCCCCTCTGTCCTGTCCTGTCCTCTACCCTCCTCTGTCCTGTCCTCTCCTTTACCCCCCTCTGTCCTTTCCTGTCCTCTACCCTCCTCTGTCCTGTCCTCTCCTTTACCCCCCTCTGTCCTGTCCTGTCCTCTACCCCCCTCTGTCCTGTCCTGTCCTCTACCCCCCTCTGTCCTGTCCTGTCCTCTACCCCCCTCTGTCCTGTCCTGTCCTCTACCCTCCTCTGTCCTGTCCTCTCCTTTACCCCCCTCTGTCCTGTCCTGTCCTCTACCCTCCTCTGTCCTGTCCTCTCCTTTACCCCCCTCTGTCCTGTCCTGTCCTCTACCCTCCTCTGTCCTGTCCTCTCCTTTACCCCCCTCTGTCCTGTCCTGTCCTCTACCCTCCTCTGTCCTGTCCTCTACCCCCCTCTGTCCTTTCCTGTCCTCTCCTTTACCCCCCTCTGTCCTGTCCTGTCCTGTCGTCTACCCCCCTCTGTCCTGTCCTCTCCTCTACCCCCCTCTGTCCTGTCCTGTCCTCTACCCTCCTCTGTCCTGTCCTCTCCTTTACCCCCCTCTGTCCTTTCCTGTCCTCTCCTTTACCCCCCTCTGTCCTGTCCTGTCCTCTACCCTCCTCTGTCCTGTCCTCTCCTTTACCCCCCTCTGTCCTGTCCTGTCCTCTACCCTCCTCTGTCCTGTCCTCTACCCTCCTCTGTCCTGTCCTCTCCTTTACCCCCCTCTGTCCTTTCCTGTCCTCTCCTTTACCCCCCTCTGTCCTGTCCTGTCCTGTCCTCTACCCCCCTCTGTCCTGTCCTGTCCTCTACCCTCCTCTGTCCTGTCCTCTCCTTTACCCCCCTCTGTCCTTTCCTGTCCTCTCCTCTACCCTCCTCTCTCTCCTCCTCTCCCCATGCCCGTCCTCTCCTCTCCTCTCTCCTCATTTCTCTCCAGTCCTCTCCTCTCCCTTCCTCTCTCTGTCCTCTTCTCTCACCTCTCTCCAGTCCTCTCCTCTCTCCTCCTCTCTCCAGTCCTCTACCCTCCTCTCTCTCCTCCTCTCCCCATTCCCGTCCTCTCCTCTCCTCTCTCCTCATTTCTCTCCCTCCTCTCTCTGTCCTCTCCTCTCACCTCCTCTCTCCTCCTCTCCCCATTCCCGTCCTCCCCTCTCCTCTCTCTCATTTCTCTCCAGTCCTCTCCTCTCCCCTCCTCTCTCCAGTCCTCTCCCCTCCTCTCCCCTCCTCTCCCTACCTCTCTCCAGTCCTCTCCCAGAATCAGCCATTATCAACAGCAACCTTGGTGCATTTAGGGTTAAGTGCCTTGCTCAAGGGCACATCGACAGATTTTTTTTCACCTTGTCGGCTCAGTGATTTGAACTAGCGACCTCTAACTGCCAGGCTACCTGCCGCTCTATATGTCCCTAAGAAACAGTAGGCGTGTCCTTGAATGAGTAGGTGCGTCCAAACCTTTGACTGGTACTGTATGTTAGCAAAAACATCTTGAGAACCTATTTTGCGTGTTTTTTTTTGTGTGTGTTAAGAGTTAGGAAAACATTCCCTAAATGTCAAACAGAACACGGTTACAATGTTCTCAGAATATCCCATATTAATGTTCTAGACTCGTTTCCTTCCTATGTCCAGTTTTAACGGAGGGTTCGGAGAATATTCCAACAACGTCCCACCAAACATGGTCGCCATGTTCTCAGAATATCAGATATTAATGCTCTGGACATGTAGCAGGAACATTTGTTGTCAGGATGTCACCTGATAGTCCCCCCCCCCAGGGGTAGTGGAAATATGATAATAATTATCTCAGGGGTAAAGGCGTCTACTAGGTTTGGTTTTGCTTCTAACAGAACTAGGCTAGGCAAAGCGAACGTCTGTGCCTTGCATACTCCCTCAAATATACATTTGCTTGAAAAAAACAAGAAAGTAGCGATACTACTGTTTGTCCCTCCTGAGACGCCGTGTAAAACGTACAGTAACACTTCCTCAAACTAGTCAGAATCAATCTAAGGCCTAGATTCAATCAGATCAAGGTGATAGCATGGCGGATGTTATGGCGGTGTCGGGGTGGAACCGTCCAACCGGTGAGTAGATCCTCTTTCAATAGCTGTCAGGTAGCCACACCCACTGTAACGACTGTAACGAGTGTGTGGACAGGTGTCTTTTATACAGGTAACGAGTTCAAACAGGTGCAGTTAATAGAGGTAATGAGTGGAGAACAGGAGGGCTTCTTAAAGAAAAACTAACAGGTCTGTGAGAGCCAGAATTCTTACTGGTTGGTAGGTGATCAAATACTTATGTCATGCAATAAAATGCAAATTAATTACTTAAAAATCATACAATGTGATTTTCTGGCTTATTGTTTTAGATTCCGTCTCTCACAGTTGAAGTGTACCTATGATAAAAAATTACAGACCTCTACATGCTTTGTAAGTAGGAAAACCTGCAAAATCGGCAGTGTATCAAATACTTGTTCTCCCCACTGTGTATGTCTGTCTCTCTTTCTCTCCATCTCTTTCTCTATATTTAGCTATAGCCAGATTTGGTGTAATATATGTAATTGGCCATTGATTATAAAATATCAATAATCAGATTGTGGTTATTTGCTGTTTGTATGCAGTATACAGTTGGATATTATAATGACACATGGTGGCAGTAGTGGCTCAGTTGAGTTTTATCATTATCTTCACAGAACCATCAACCATCACAGAACCTTTACAGAAACATCACAGAACCTTCACAGAACCTTTACAGAACCTTTACAGAACCATAACAGAACCATCACAGAACCATCACAGAACCTTTACAGAACCATAACAGAACCATCACAGAACCTTTACAGAACCATAACAGAACCATCACAGAACCATCACAGAACCTTTACAGAACCATCACATAACCATCACAGAACCATCACAGAACCATCACAGAACCTTTACAGAACCATCACAGAACCTTTACAGAAACTTTACAGAACCTTTACAGAACCATGAGAGAAGTGCCTGTCTCGTTTGTGGTTTAACATGTGGCCGTGGTTGTTAGTTTCACAAAGGTCTGGCGTCAAACCCATAATATAGCTTTCACGCACGGCTAAACCGTACATTTCCTCATCGTTTATACGATGTCATGCGCTCCACCCTGTCTGCTCCTTGTACCCATATTAGATTGACTCGCGGTCGTCTAGATGATGATTCTACGTAATGGATTTCACTGCCTGCTGTGGAACAGCATTGTCATTGTGTTTCTATCCTACACAAAATAGGGCATCCAGCATCTGTGTTTCTTCAGACACTAATTTCTTACGTTCCTCACGTATTCTTCACCATCTCTGTGCTCTCATTATCCCTCTCTCCTCTCCTCTCCTCCCCCCTGCCCCTCTCTTTCTCGTGTCCCTCCCCTTTTCTCTGAATGCTAAGCTCCTCTCTCCTCTTCTCTCCTCCCCCCTGCCTTTCTCTTTCTCGTGTCCCTCCCCTATTCTCTGGATGCTAAGCTCCTCCCTCCTCTCCTCCCTCCTGTGTTCATCTCTCCAGCTCTCAGGGTGACAGTCAGTTTTGGTCTTCTCCTTGTCGGGGCAGCCTCATCTCTCCTGAAGGATGTCGGGCCCTCTGACTAACAGCTCCAGCTTTAGCTCTGTGTTCTTCCTGCTGTCTCTCTCCATGGTCTTCCTCCTGCTGCCGCTGCGGCTGGACGCTAAGGTAAGAAAGAGAGACGGACGCACAGAGACAGTCCCGAGACACGCTAGCATCACCCTCAGCTCATCACATAATTCTATTAGATTCTATTGGAATCAGCGACACCTTTATTTATATATTGTTGGGTTCACAGGAGGTTGGTGGCGCCTGAATTGGGGAGGACGGGCTCGTGGTAATGGCTGGAGCGGAATTAGTGGAATGGTTTCAAATACATCAAAAAACAAGGTTTTCCATGTGTTTGATGCCATTCCATTCGCTCCGTTCCGGATGTTATTATGAGCCGCCCTCCCTTCACCAGCCTCCTGTGGCTGGGTTGTGTTGTTTGAATGTGCTGTTGATCCTTGGAGGCACGTTTTTCTCCGTTTGTTGTGTGTCAGTGATGATGAGTCATCAATAAGCTAACTGATTATTCCGTGGTTGCCATGGTGCCGTGAGGAATCCTTGACAGAGAGCTCTGTATATATTGCAGACATTGCTACATTTTTTTTTACTTTTAAGTGTTTGTTGTTGCATTTTTTGAGTATTTTTTTGCTAATCTACTTTTATTTTTTTGCTAATCCCTTAGGGGTGATGGTGAAGGAAAAAAACAGCCAGGCTTATCCGTTCCCTCAGTTTGTTTATCCGTTCCCTCCGTTTGTTTATCCGTTCCCTCAGTTTGTTTATCCGTTCCCTCAGTTTGTTTATCCGTTCCCTCAGTTTGTTTATCCGTTCCCTCAGTTTGTTTATCCGTTCCCTCAGTTTGTTTATCCGTTCCCTCCGTTTGTTTATCCGTTCCCTCCGTTTGTTTATCCGTTCCCTCCGTTTGTTTATCCGTTCCCTCCGTTTGTTTATCCGTTCCCTCCGTTTGTTTTCACCATGTTTTATTAAACATACATGGCCCTGTCTTTATGGGGGTAAAACACTGCATGGGTCGTGGGGATGAGAGACGCGACAAAATGGACAACTATTCAATGTTTTCCAAGTGGCATGAATCCGAGTTGGCACAAAGTGTGACCTATTTGCCTTGCATCGTAAACATGCATCATTCAGTTACCACTGCTAGTTAGGATCCTGGCTTTTCAGGTTATTGACATAACATTGCCTTATTGAGGGTCTTGCGCGCCCGTTAAGTACGTCATCATGTAGATTCTAGAAGACCATCTCCCACCAACTACATCATCTTCGGCAGGTAGCCTAGCGGTTCAGAGCGTTGAGCCAGTAGCCGAAAGGTCACCAGTTCGAATCCCCGAGTCCGCAAGGTGGAAAAATCTGCTGTTCTTCTCTTGAACAAGGCAGTTTAAATCCCCAAACAACTGCTCCCCGGATGCCGATGATTAAGGCAGCGTATTATGAAAGCTAGCTAGCTAGATTTTGGTTTACATAAACAAATGTAGTTCGCTAGTTATCTAGTTAGCTAGGTAACGTTAGCTACGCTACCACAGCTTGGTAATATGTGGTTCAATAGAATCAATAGATGGTGCAGCAACAGTCTAATTAGCATAACCTACTGCTGCTGGGAAGAGGAGCTAGCTGCTATGGCAACAGGCTTTTGAGGGCGCAGGCTTTGTCCTCACTATAAAACACAACACACACACACACATTCTCTCTCTCTCTGTCTCTGGCTCTCTGTCTCTCTCTCTCCGTCTCTCTGTCTCTCTCTCTCTGTCTGTCTCTGTCTCTCTCTCTCTGTCTCTCTGTCTCTCTGTCTCTCTCTCTCTCTCTCTCTCTCTCTGTCTCTCTGTCTCTCTCTCTCTGTCTCTCTGTCTCTCTCTCTCTCTCTCTCTCTCTCTGGCTCTCTGTCGCTCTCTCTCTCTCTCTCTCTCTCTCAATTCAATTCAATTCAATTCAAGGGGCTTTATTGGCATGGGAAACATGTGTTAACATTGCCAAAGCAAGTGAGGTAGATAATATACAAAAGTGAAATAAACAATACAAATTAACAGTAAACATTACACATACAGAAGTTTCAAAACAAAAAAGACATTACAAATGTCATATTATATATATACAGTGTTGTAACAATGTACAAATGGTTAAAGCACACAAGTTAAAATAAATAAGCATAAATATGGGTTGTATTTACAATGGTGTTTGTTCTTCACTGGTTGCCCTTTTCTTGTGGCAACAGGTCACAAATCTTGCTGCTGTGATGGCACACTGTGGAATTTCACCCAGTAGATATGGGAGTTTATCAAAATTGGATTTGTTTTCGAATTCTTTGTGGATCTGTGTAATCTGAGGGAAATATGTCTCTCTAATATGGTCATACATTGGGCAGGAGGTTAGGAAGTGCAGCTCAGTTTCCACCTCATTTTGTGGGCAGTGAGCACATAGCCTGTCTTCTCTTGAGAGCCATGTCTGCCTACGGCGGCCTTTCTCAATAGCAAGGCTATGCTCACTGAGTCTGTACATAGTCAAAGCTTTCCTTAAGTTTGGGTCAGTCACAGTGGTCAGGTATTCTGCCACTGTGTACTCTCTGTTTAGGGCCAAATAGCATTCTAGTTTGCTCTGTTTTTTTGTTAATTCTTTCCAATGTGTCAAGTAATTATCTTTTTGTTTTCTCATGATTTGGTTGGGTCTAATTGTGCTGTTGTCCTGGGGCTCTGTGGGGTGTGTTTGTGTTTGTGAACAGAGCCCTAGGACCAGCTTGCTTAGGGGACTCTTCTCCAGGTTCATCTCTCTGTAGGTGATGGCTTTGTTATGGAAGGTTTGGGAATCGCTTCCTTTTAGGTGGTTGTAGAATTTAACGGCTCTTTTCTGGATTTTGATAATTAGTGGGTATCGGCCTAATTCTGCTCTGCATGCATTATTTGGTGTTCTACGTTGTACACGGAGGATATTTTTGCAGAATTCTGCATGCAGAGTCTCAATTTGGTGTTTGTCCCATTTTGTGAAATCTTGGTTGGTGAGCGGACCCCAGACCTCACAACCATAAAGGGCAATGGGCTCTATGACTGATTCAAGTATTTTTAGCCAGATCCTAATTGGTATGTTGAAATTTATGTTCCTTTTGATGGCATAGAATGCCCTTCTTGCCTTGTCTCTCAGGTCGTTCACAGCTCTGTGGAAGCTACCTGTGGTGCTGATGTTTAGGCCGAGGTATGTATAGTTTTTTGTGTGCTCTAGGGCAACGGTGTCTAGATGGAATTTGTGGTCCTGGCGACTGGACCTTTTTTGGAACACCATTATTTTGGTCTTACTGAGATTTACTGTCAGGGCCCAGGTCTGACAGAATCTGTGCAGAAGATCTAGGTGCTGCTGTAGGCCCTCCTTGGTTGGTGACAGAAGCACCAGATCATCAGCAAACAGTAGACATTTGACTTCGGATTCTAGTAGGGTGAGACCGGGTGCTGCAGACTGTTCTAGTGCCCGCGCCAATTCGTTGATATATATGTTGAAGAGGGTGGGGCTTAAGCTGCATCCCTGTCTCACCCCACGACCCTGTGAGAAGAAATGTGTATGTTTTTTGCCAATTTTAACCGCACACTTGTTGTTTGTGTACATGGATTTTATGATGTCGTATGTTTTACCCCCAACACCACTTTCCATCAATTTGTATAGCAGACCCTCATGCCAAATTGAGTCGAAGGCTTTTTTGAAATCAACAAAGCATGAGAAGACTTTGCCTTTGTTTTGGTTTGTTTGGTTGTCAATTAGGGTGTGTAGGGTGAATACATGGTCTGTTGTACGGTAATTTGGTAAAAAGCCAATTTGACATTTGCTCAGTACATTGTTTTCATTGAGGAAATGTACGAGTCTGCTGTTAATGATAATGCAGAGTATTTTCCCAAGGTTACTGTTGACGCATATTCCACGGTAGTTATTGGGGTCAAATTTGTCTCCACTTTTGTGGATTGGGGTGATCAGTCCTTGGTTCCAAATATTGGGGAAGATGCCAGAGCTAAGGACGATGTTAAAGAGTTTTAATATAGCCAATTGGAATTTGTTGTCTGTATATTTGATCATTTCATTAAGGATACCATCAACACCACAGGCCTTTTTGGGTTGGAGGGTTTTTATTTTGTCCTGTAACTCATTCAAGGTAATTGGAGAATCCAGTGGGTTCTGGTAGTCTTTAATAGTTGATTCTAGGATCTCTCTCTGTCTGTCTGTCTCTCACTCTCTCTCTCTCTGGCTCTCTCTCTGGCTCTATGTCCCTCTCTCTGGCTCTATGTCCATCTCTCTCTCAATTCAATTCAATTCAATTCAAGGGACTTTATCGTCATGGGAAACATGTGTTAACATTGCCAAAGCAAGTGAGGCTAGATAATATACACAAGTGAAATAAACAATAAAAATGAACCGTAAACATTACAATCACAGAAGTTCCAAAAGATTAAAGACATTACAAATGTCATATTGTATATATACAGTGTTGTAACGATGTACAGATGGTTAAAGTACAAAAGGGAAAATAAATAAACATAAATATGGGTTGTATTTACAATGGTGTTTGTTCTTCACTGGTTGCCCTTTTCTTTTGGCAACAGGTCACAAATCTTGCTGCTGTGATGGCACACTGTGGAATTTCACCCAGTAGATATGGGAGTTTATCAAAATCGGGTTTGTTTTCGAATTCTTTGTGGATCTGTGTAATCTGAGGGAAATATGTGTCTCTAATATAGTCATACATTTGGCAGGAGGTCAGGAAGTACAGCTCAGTTTCCACCTCATTTTGTGGGCAGCGTGCACATAGCCTGTCTTCTCTTGACAGCCAGGTCTGCCTACGACGACCTTTCTCAATAGCAAGGCTATGCTCACTGAGTCTGTACATAGTCAAAGCTTTCCTTAAGTTTGGGTCAGTCACAGTGGTCAGGTATTCTGCCACGGTGTACTCTCTGTTTAGGGCCAAATAGCATTCTATTTTGCTCAGTTTTTTGTTAATTCTTTCCAATGTGTCAAGTAACAAATTATTTTTGTTTTCTCATGATTTGGTTGGGTCTAATTGTGTTGCTGTCCTGGGGCTCTGTGGGGTCTGGTTGTGTTTGTGAACAGAGCCCTAGGACCAGCTTGCTTAGGGGACTCTTCTCCAGATTCATCTCTCTGTAGGTGAGGGCTTTGTTATGGAAGGTTTGGGAATCACTTCCTTTTAGGTGGTTGTAGAATTTAACGTCTCTTTTCTGGATTTTGATAATTAGTGGGTATCGGCCTAATTCTGCTCTGCATGTATCATTTGATGTTTTAAATTGTACACAGAGGATATTTTTTAGCAGAATTCTGCATGCAAAGTCTCAATTTGGTGTTTGTCCCATTTTGTGAATTCTTGGTTGGTGAACGGACCCCAGATCTCACAACCGTAGAGGGCAATGGGTTCTATAACTGATTCAAGTATTTTTAGCCCAGATCCTAATTGGTATTGTTCAATTCTGGGTTAAACTTGGAACATTGTAATACTCAGTATAGTAACTGAGGGGGGATAGAGACTTGGATATACTTGAGGTGGTGGACATTTTTATTTGTCTGAATGCAGCTGCATTGACCCTCTGGGAAGAAATAAACTTGGTTAAGCTTTCATAATGTCCGTTGAGTGTTTTACTCTGAGAATTACAACCAGTATGTCGAATTTTAAGTTCCTTTTTGATGGCCTAAAATGCCCTTCTTGCCTTGTCACACAGATCGTTCACAGCTTTGTGGAAGTTACCTGTGGCGCTGATGTTTAGGCCAAGGTATGTGTAGTTGTTTGTGTGCTTTGTGTGTTTACTGTCAGGTCTGGTTAATATAGCACTGTGTCATGCCAGGGGATGGTCTGGTTAATATAGCACTGTGCCATGCCAGGGGATGGTCTGGTTAATATAGCACTGTGCCATGCCAGGGGATGGTCTGGTTAATATAGCACTGTGTCATGCCAGGGGATGGTCTGGTTAATATAGCACTGTGCCAGGGGATGGTCTGGTTAATATAGCACTGTGCCAGGGGATGGTCTGGTTAATATAGCACTGTGTCATGCCAGGGGATGGTCTGGTTAATATAGCACTGTGCCATGCCAGGGGATGGTCTGGTTAATATAGCACTGTGCCATGCCAGGGGATGGTCTGGTTAATATAGCACTGTGTCATGCCAGGGGATGGTCTGGTTAATATAGCACTGTGTCATGCCAGGGGATGGTCTGGTTAATATAGCACTGTGCCATGCCAGGGGATGGTCTGGTTAATATAGCACTGTGCCATGCCAGGGGATGGTCTGGTTAATATAGCACTGTGCCATGGCAAGGGATGGTCTGGTTAATATAGCACTGTGCCATGCCAGGGGATGGTCTGGTTAATATAGCACTGTGTCATGCCAAGGGATGGTCTGGTTAATATAGCACTGTGCCATGCCAGGGGATGGTCTGGTTAATATAGCACTGTGTCATGCCAGGGGGATGGTCTGGTTAATATAGCACTGTGTCATGCCAGGGGATGGTCTGGTTAATATAGCACTGTGTCATGCCAGGGGATGGTCTGGTTAATATAGTACTGTGCCATGCCAGGGGATGGTCTGGTTAATATAGCACTGTGCCATGCCAGGGGATGGTCTGGTTAATATAGTACTGTGCCAGGGGATGGTCTGGTTAATATAGCACTGTGTCATGCCAGGGGATGGTCTGGTTAATATAGCACTGTGTCATGCCAGGGGATGGTCTGGTTAATATAGCACTGTGCCATGCCAGGGGATGGTCTGGTTAATATAGCACAGTGTCATGCCAGGGGATGGTCTGGTTAATATAGCACTGTGTCATGCCAGGGGATGGTCTGGTTAATATAGCACTGTGTCATGCCAGGGGATGGTCTGGTTAATATAGCACTGTGCCATGCCAGGGGATGGTCTGGTTAATATAGCACTGTGCCATGCCAGGGGATGGTCTGGTTAATATAGCACTGTGCCATGCCAGGGGGTGGTCTGGTTAATATAGCACTGTGTCATGCCAGGGGATGGTCTGGTTAATATAACACTGTGCCATGCCAGGGGATGGTCTGGTTAATATAGCACTGTGCCATGCCAGGGGATGGTCTGGTTAATATAGCACTGTGCCATGCCAGGGGATGGTTTGGTTAATATAGCACTGTGCCAGGGGATGGTCTGGTTAATATAGCACCATGCCAGGGGATGGTCTGGTTAATATAGCACTGTGCCATGCCAGGGGATGGTCTGGTTAATATAGCAATGTGCCAGGGGATGGTCTGGTTAATATAGCACTGTGCCATGCCAGGGGATGGTCTGGTTAATATAGCACTGTGCCATGCCAGGGGATGGTCTGGTTAATATAGCACCATGCCAGGGGATGGTCTGGTTAATATAGCACTGTGCCATGCCAGGGGATGGTCTGGTTAATATAGCACTGTGCCATGCCAGGGGATGGTCTGGTTAATATAGCACTGTGCCAGGGGATGGTCTGGTTAATATAGCACTGTGCCATGCCAGGGGATGGTCTGGTTAATATAGCACTGTGCCATGCCAGTGGATGGTCTGGTTAATATAGCACAGTGCCATGGGATGGTCTGGTTAATATAGCACTGTGTCATGCCAGGGGATGGTCTGGTTAATATAGCACTGTGCCAGGGGATGGTCTGGTTAATATAGCACTGTGCCATGCCAGGGGATGGTTTGGTTAATATAGCACTGTGCCAGGGGATGGTCTGGTTAATATAGCACCATGCCAGGGGATGGTCTGGTTAATATAGCACTGTGCCATGCCAGGGGATGGTCTGGTTAATATAGCACTGTGCCAGGGGATGGTCTGGTTAATATAGCACTGTGTCATGCCAGGGGATGGTCTGGTTAATATAGCACTGTGCCATGCCAGTGGATGGTCTGGTTAATATAGCACTGTGCCATGCCAGGGGATGGTCTGGTTAATATAGCACTGTGCCATGCCAGGGGATGGTCTGGTTAATATAGCACTGTGCCATGCCAGGGGATGGTCTGGTTAATATAGCACTGTGTCATGCCAGGGGATGGTCTGGTTAATATAGCACGGTGCCATGCCAGGGGATGGTTTGTGTGGAAGATGAGGTTGCTGATGTTCCCATTTTTATAATAGTCAGAAAATCAGTGTCTCTTGATTTTCCATAAGGAGCTTCATTTTGTAATCTTTTCTTGCCTTATCATTCTTTACATACACAGGGTACTGTATTTTAATTACCTCTGAACAGCGTGAGGCAGCTTCTAAGGCCTCTCCATTTGGTTGGAGTAGACTGTGACTCTCCTGCCATTGTTGGGCTAAAGGGCTTTGACACCTCTCACTGACACGGCAGTGCTAATTGAAGTTGTATCAAGCTTGGCAGCCTTAATTAACTTAGCATTCAGTCCTTATAAAGTAATGTAACGTATTTTTCTTCTTGGCTTTGGGAAATAAAATATAGCTTCAGACTAAACTCACTCAGTTCCAGGTTGGTGTTTTCAGGTTTCTGTTGTTTTCCAGATCGTTTGCTGTGTAGCTTTGGAATAATAATCTTTGGTAGTTGTAAGCCTTCCAGGTGATTCTGTAATTACGTCCAAAATCAGGTTGTTGGTTTTGAGTCTTGATTTGGAGTGAAGGTTATGTTGTAGAGGGTAGCATCCTGTATACAGTGAGGGAAAAAAGTATTTGATCCCCTGCTGATTTTGTACGTTTGCCCACTGACAAAGAAATGATCAGTCTATAATTTTAATGGTAGGTTTATTTGAACAGTGAGAGACAGAATATCAACAAAAAAATCCAGAAAAACGCATGTAAAAAATGTTATGAATTGATTTGCATTTTAATGAGGGAAATAAGTATTTGACCCCTCTGCAAAACATGACTTAGTACTTGGTGGCAAAACCCTTGTTGGCAATCACAGAGGTCAGACGTTTCTTGTAGTTGGCCACCAGGTTTGCACACATCTCAGGAGGGATTTTGTCCCACTCCTCTTTGCAGATCTTCTTCAAGTCATTAAGGTTTCGAGGCTGACGTTTGGCAACTCGAACCTTCAGCTCCCTCCACAGATTTTCTATGGGATTAAGGTCTGGAGACTGGCTAGGCCACTCCAGGACCTTAATGTGCTTCTTCTTGAGCCACTCCTTTGTTGCCTTGGCCGTGTGTTTTGGGTCATTGTCATGCTGGAATACCCATCCACGACCCATTTTCAATACCCTGGCTGAGGGAAGGAGGTTTTCACCCAAGATTTGACGGTACATGGCCCCGTCCATCGTCCCTTTGATGCGGTGAAGTTGTCCTGTCCCTTTAGCAGAAAAACACCCCCAAAGCATAATGTTTCCACCTCCATGTTTGACGGTGGGGATGGTTTCTTGGGGTCATAGGCAGCATTCCTCCTCCTCCAAACACGGCAAGTTGGGTTGATGCCAAAGAACTCCATTTTGGTCTCATCTGACCACAACACGTTCACCCAGTTGTCCTCTGAATCATTCAGATGTTCATTGGCAAACTTCAGACGGGCATGTATATGTGCTTTCTTGAGCAGGGGGACCTTGCGGGCGCTGCAGGATTTCAGTCCTTCACGGCATAGTGTGTTACCAATTGTTTTCTTGATGACTATGGTCCCAGCTGCCTTGAGATCATTGACAAGATCCTCCTGTGTAGTTCTGGGCTGATTCCTCACCGTTCTCATGATCATTGCAACTCCACGAGGTGAGATCTTGCATGGAGCCCTAGGCTGAGGGAGATTGACAGTTCTTTTGTGTTTCTTCCATTTGCGAATAATCACAGAAACTGTTGTCACCTTCTCACCAAGCTGCTTGGCGATGGTCTTGTAGCCCATTCCAGCCTTGTGTAGGTCTACAATCTTGTCCCTGACATCCTTGGAGAGCTCTTTGGTCTTGGCCATGGTGGAGAGTTTGGAATCTGATTGATTGATTGCTTCTGTGGACAGGTATCTTTTATACAGGTAAGAAACTGAGATTAGGAGCACTCCCTTTAAGAGTGTGCTCCTAATCTCCGTCCGTTACCTGTATGAAAGACACCTGGGAGCCAGAAATCTTTTTGATTGAGAAGGGGTCAAATACTTATTTCCCTCATTAAAATGCAAATCAATTTATAACATTTTTGACATGCATTTTTCTGGTAATTTTTGTTGTTATTCTGTCTCTCACTGTTCAAATAAACCTACCATTAAAATTATAGACTGATAATTTCTTTGTCAGTGGGCAAACGTACAAAATCAGCAGGGGATCAAATACTTTTTTCCCTCACTGTATGTTCCCGACAAAAAAAAATCTAATTTTATCTAACTCTAAATCTATCTTTTTTAAGAACATGCTGAAACATGCAGGAGCTCATCTGCTCATGACCTCTCCTCTCAATTCAATTCAATTCAATTCAATTCAATTCAATTCAAGGGGCTTTATTGGCATGGGAAACATGTGTTAACATTGCCAAAGCAAGTGAGGTAGATAATATACAAAAGTGAAATAAACAATACAAAATTAACAGTAAACATTACAATCACAGAAGTTTCAAAACAATAAAGACATTACAAATGTTATATTATATATATACAGTGTTGTAACAATGTACAAATGGTTAAAGCACACAAGTTAAAATAAATAAGCATAAATATGGGTTGTATTTACAATGGTGTTTGTTCTTCACTGGTTGCCATTTTCTTGTGGCAACAGGTCATAAATCTTGCTGCTGTGATGGCACACTGTGGAATATCTCCAAGTAGATATGGGAGTTTATCAAAATTGGATTTGTTTTCGAATTCTTTGTGGATCTGTGTAATCTGAGGGAAATATGTCTCTCTAATATGGTCATACATTGGGCAGGAGGTTAGGAAGTGCAGCCCAGTTTCCACCTCATTTTGTGGGCAGTGTGCACATAGCCTGTCTTCTCTTGAGAGCCAGGTCTGCCTACGGCGGCCTTTCTCAATAGCAAGGCTATGCTCACTGAGTCTGTACATAGTCAAAGCAATATCTCTTTCTGGCTCTCTGTCCCTCTCTCTCTCTCTCTGGCTCTCTGTCCCTCTCTCTCTGGCTCTCTGTCCCTCTCTCTCTCTCTCTGGCTCTCTGTCCCTCTCTCTCTGGCTCTCTGTCCCTCTCTCTCTGTCTCTCTGTCCCTCTCTCTCTCTCTTTCTCTGGCTCTCTGTCCCTCTCTCTCTCTGTCTCTCTGTCCCTCTCTCTCTGGCTCTCTGTCTCTCTCTCTCTCACTCTGTCTCTCTGTCCCTCTCTCTCTCTCTCTGGCTCTCTGTCTCTCTCTCTCTGGCTCTATGTCCCTCTCTCTCTGGCTCTCTGTCCCTCTCTCTCTCTGGCTCTCTGTCCCTCTCTTTCTGGCTCTCTGTCCCTCTCTCTCTGTGTCTCTCTGTCCCTCTCTCTCTGTCCCTCTCTCTCTGTCCCTCTCTCTCTGTGTCTCTCTGTGTCTCTCTCTCTCTCTCTCTGGTTCTCTGTCTCTCTCACTCTGTCTCTCTGTCCCTCTCTCTCTCTCTGGCTCTCTGTCTCTCTCTCTCTGGCTCTATGTCCCTCTCTCTCTGGCTCTCTGTCCCTCTCTCTCTCTGGCTCTCTGTCCCTCTCTTTCTGGCTCTCTGTCCCTCTCTCTGTGTCTCTCTGTCCCTCTCTCTCTGTCCCTCTCTGTCCCTCTCTCTCTGTGTCTCTCTGTGTCTCTCTCTCTCTCTCTCTGGTTCTCTGTCTCTCTCTCTCTGGCTCTCTGTCCCTCTCTCTCTCTCTTTCTCTGGCTCTCTGTCCCTCTGTCTCTCTGGCTCTCTGTCCCTCTCTCTCTGTCTCTCTGTCTCTCTGTCTCTCTCTCTCTCTCTCTCTCTCACTCTGTCTCTCTGTCCCTCTCTCTCTCTCTCTGGCTCTCTGTCTCTCTCTCTCTCTCTCTGGCTCTCTGTCCCTCTCTCTCTGGCTCTCTGTCCCTCTCTCTCTCTGGCTCTCTGTCCCTCTCTTTCTGGCTCTCTGTCCCTCTCTCTCTGTGTTTCTCTGTGTCTCTCTCTCTCTCTCTGGTTCTCTGTCTCTCTCTCTCTGGCTCTCTGTCCCTCTCTCTCTGGCTCTCTGTCCCTCTCTCTCTCTCTTTCTCTGGCTCTCTGTCCCTCTCTCTCTGGCTCTCTGTCCCTCTCTCTGGCTCTCTGTCCCTCTCTCTCTCACTCTGTCTCTCTGTCTCTCTCTCTCTCTCTCTGGCTCTCTGTCTTTCTCTCTCTCTCTCTGGCTCTCTGTCCCTCTCTCGCTGGCTCTCTGTCCCTCTCTCTCTTTCTCTGGCTCTCTGTCCCTCTCTCTCTCTCTAGTCTGCCTTTATTAATGATAGTTTCTACACATTTGGCACAGCAGTGAAAATGTTCATCTTGGACTAACATGTTCCATTCAAAGATGTGTAGGTGTCTTTAAAGATGTGTAGATGTCTTTAAATATGTGTAGATGTCTTTAAATATGTGTAATGTCTTTAAATATGTGTAGATGTCTTTAAAGATGTGTAGATGTCTTTAAAAAATATATGTTATGTGGCGAAAATATCCAAGTGGGGGATATTTTTCCTGAATTTGAGTCGCCCAAGAGATTGATTGGCTAGTAGCCAGGGACAGTGTGAAGGAGGGTGTAATATGAAGGAGATGCTATCGGAAGGGAAGTATTGCTGTATGAGATGTAGCCAGAACAGCAGTGCAGAATGTTTCTGTAGCGTGAGTCAGCATGATGTAGAAGTTATAATAATAAGGATTATTATAATAATAATACATTTTATTATATTTATTTTATTTTATTTATTGTTTTTTAAAAGTGCCGCAAGAATACAACATCAGATTACTAAAAACACATAGTACGGCACATAAAGACACAAAAGGACTACATTGACTAGAGACGAGTCAGATAAGACATGTACTGTATTAGGACTACATTGACTAGAGACGAGTCAGATAAGACATGTACTGTATTAGGACTACAATGACTAGAGACGAGTCAGATAAGACATGTACTGTATTAGGACTACAATGACTAGAGACGAGTCAGATAAGACATGTACTGTATTAGGACTACAATGGCTAGAGACGAGTCAGATAAGACATGTACTGTATTAGGACTACATTGACTAGAGACGAGTCAGATAAGACATGTACTGTATTAGGACTACAATGGCTAGAGACGAGTCAGATAAGACATGTACTGTATTAGGACTACATTGACTAGAGACGAGTCAGATAAATGTACTGTATTAGGACTACATTGACTAGAGACGAGTCAGATAAGACATGTACTGTATTAGGACTACATTGACTAGAGACGAGTCAGATAAGACATGTACTGTATTAGGACTACAATGACTAGAGACGAGTCAGATGAATGTACTGTATTAGGACTACATTGACTAGAGACGAGTCAGATAAGACATGTACTGTATTAGGACTACATTGACTAGAGACGAGTCAGATAAATGTACTGTATTAGGACTACATTGACTAGAGACGAGTCAGATAAGACATGTACTGTATTAGGACTACATTGACTAGAGACGAGTCAGATAAGACATGTACTGTATTAGGACTACATTGACTAGAGACGAGTCAGATAAGACATGTACTGTATTAGGACTACATTGACTAGAGACGAGTCAGATAAGACATGTACTGTATTAGGACTACATTGACTAGAGACGAGTCAGATAAGACATGTACTGTATTAGGACTACATTGACTAGAGACGAGTCAGATAAGACATGTACTGTATTAGGACTACATTGACTAGAGACGAGTCAGATAAGACATGTACTGTATTAGGACTACATTGACTAGAGACGAGTCAGATAAGACATGTACTGTATTAGGACTACATTGACTAGAGACGAGTCAGATAAGACATGTACTGTATTAGGACTACATTGACTAGAGACGAGTCAGATAAGACATGTACTGTATTAGGACTACATTGACTAGAGACGAGTCAGATAAGACATGTACTGTATTAGGACTACATTGACTAGAGACGAGTCAGATAAGACATGTACTGTATTAGGACTACATTGACTAGAGACGAGTCAGATAAGACATGTACTGTATTAGGACTACATTGACTAGAGACGAGTCAGATAAGACATGTACTGTATTAGGACTACATTGACTAGAGACGAGTCAGATAAGACATGTACTGTATTAGGACTACATTGACTAGAGACGAGTCAGATAAGACATGTACTGTATTAGGACTACATTGACTAGAGACGAGTCAGATAAGACATGTACTGTATTAGGACTACATTGACTAGAGACGAGTCAGATAAGACATGTACTGTATTAGGACTACATTGACTAGAGACGAGTCAGATAAGACATGTACTGTATTAGGACTACATTGACTAGAGACGAGTCAGATAAGACATGTACTGTATTAGGACTACATTGACTAGAGACGAGTCAGATAAGACATGTACTGTATTAGGACTACATTGACTAGAGACGAGTCAGATAAGACATGTACTGTATTAGGACTACATTGACTAGAGACGAGTCAGATAAGACATGTACTGTATTAGGACTACATTGACTAGAGACGAGTCAGATAAGACATGTACTGTATTAGGACTACATTGACTAGAGACGAGTCAGATAAGACATGTACTGTATTAGGACTACATTGACTAGAGACGAGTCAGATAAGACATGTACTGTATTAGGACTACATTGACTAGAGAGAAGTCAGATAAGACATGTACTGTATTAGGACTACATTGACTAGAGACGAGTCAGATAAGACATGTACTGTATTAGGACTACATTGACTAGAGACGAGTCAGATAAGACATGTACTGTATTAGGACTACATTGACTAGAGACGAGTCAGATAAGACATGTACTGTATTAGGACTACATTGACTAGAGACGAGTCAGATAAGACATGTACTGTATTAGGACTACATTGACTATAGACGAGTCAGATAAGACATGTACTGTATTAGGACTACATTGACTAGAGACGAGTCAGATAAGACATGTACTGTATTAGGACTACATTGACTAGAGACGAGTCAGATAAGACATGTACTGTATTAGGACTACATTGACTAGAGACGAGTCAGATAAGACATGTACTGTATTAGGACTACATTGACTAGAGACGAGTCAGATAAGACATGTACTGTATTAGGACTACATTGACTAGAGACGAGTCAGATAAGACATGTACTGTATTAGGACTACATTGACTAGAGAGAAGTCAGATAAGACATGTACTGTATTAGGACTACATTGACTAGAGACGAGTCAGATAAGACATGTACTGTATTAGGACTACATTGACTAGAGACGAGTCAGATAAGACATGTACTGTATTAGGACTACAATGACTAGAGACGAGTCAGATAAGACATGTACTGTGTTAGGACTACAATGACTAGAGACGAGTCAGGTAAGACATGTACTGTATTAGGACTACAATGACTAGAGACGAGTCAGATAAATGTACTGTATTAGGACTACATTGACTAGAGACGAGTCAGATAAGACATGTACTGTATTAGGACTACAATGACTAGAGACGAGTCAGATAAGACATGTACTGTATTAGGACTACAATGACTAGAGACGAGTCAGATAAGACATGTACTGTATTAGGACTACAATGACTAGAGACGAGTCAGATAAGACATGTACTGTGTTAGGACTACAATGACTAGAGACGAGTCAGGTAAGACATGTACTGTATTAGGACTACAATGACTAGAGACGAGTCAGATAAATGTACTGTATTAGGACTACATTGACTAGAGACGAGTCAGATAAGACATGTACTGTATTAGGACTACAATGACTAGAGACGAGTCAGATAAGACATGTACTGTATTAGGACTACATTGACTAGAGACGAGTCAGATAAGACATGTACTGTATTAGGACTACATTGACTAGAGACGAGTCAGATAAGACATGTACTGTATTAGGACTACATTGACTAGAGACGAGTCAGATAAGACATGTACTGTATTAGGACTACATTGACTAGAGACGAGTCAGATAAGACATGTACTGTATTAGGACTACATTGACTAGAGAGAAGTCAGATAAGACATGTACTGTATTAGGACTACATTGACTAGAGACGAGTCAGATAAGACATGTACTGTATTAGGACTACAATGACTAGAGACGAGTCAGATAAGACATGTACTGTGTTAGGACTACAATGACTAGAGACGAGTCAGGTAAGACATGTACTGTATTAGGACTACAATGACTAGAGACGAGTCAGATAAATGTACTGTATTAGGACTACATTGACTAGAGACGAGTCAGATAAGACATGTACTGTATTAGGACTACAATGACTAGAGACGAGTCAGATAAGACATGTACTGTATTAGGACTACAATGACTAGAGACGAGTCAGATAAGACATGTACTGTATTAGGACTACAATGACTAGAGACGAGTCAGATAAGACATGTACTGTGTTAGGACTACAATGGCTAGAGACGAGTCAGGTAAGACATGTACTGTATTAGGACTACAATGACTAGAGACGAGTCAGATAAATGTACTGTATTAGGACTACATTGACTAGAGACGAGTCAGATAAGACATGTACTGTATTAGGACTACAATGACTAGAGACGAGTCAGATAAGACATGTACTGTATTAGGACTACAATGACTAGAGACGAGTCAGATAAGACATGTACTGTATTAGGACTACATTGACTAGAGACGAGTCAGATAAGACATGTACTGTATTAGGACTACAATGACTAGAGACGAGTCAGATAAGACATGTACTGTGTTAGGACTACAATGACTAGAGACGAGTCAGATAAGACATGTACTGTATTAGGACTACAATGACTAGAGACGAGTCAGATAAGACATGTACTGTATTAGGACTACATTGACTAGAGACGAGTCAGATAAGACATGTACTGTGTTAGGACTACAATGGCTAGAGACGAGTCAGATAAGACATGTACTGTGTTAGGACTACAATGGCTAGAGACGAGTCAGATAAGACATGTACTGTATTAGGACTACATTGACTAGAGACGAGTCAGATAAGACATGTACTGTGTTAGGACTACAATGGCTAGAGACGAGTCAGATAAGACATGTACTGTATTAGGACTACATTGACTAGAGACGAGTCAGATAAGACATGTACTGTATTAGGACTACATTGACTAGAGACGAGTCAGATAAGACATGTACTGTATTAGGACTACATTGACTAGAGACGAGTCAGATAAGACATGTACTGTATTAGGACTACATTGACTAGAGACGAGTCAGATAAGACATGTACTGTATTAGGACTACATTGACTAGAGACGAGTCAGATAAGACATGTACTGTATTAGGACTACAATGACTAGAGACGAGTCAGATAAGACATGTACTGTATTAGGACTACAATGACTAGAGACGAGTCAGATAAGACATGTACTGTGTTAGGACTACAATGACTAGAGACGAGTCAGGTAAGACATGTACTGTATTAGGACTACAATGACTAGAGACGAGTCAGATAAATGTACTGTATTAGGACTACATTGACTAGAGACGAGTCAGATAAGACATGTACTGTATTAGGACTACAATGACTAGAGACGAGTCAGATAAGACATGTACTGTATTAGGACTACAATGACTAGAGACGAGTCAGATAAGACATGTACTGTATTAGGACTACATTGACTAGAGACGAGTCAGATAAGACATGTACTGTATTAGGACTACAATGACTAGAGACGATTCAGATAAGACATGTACTGTGTTAGGACTACAATGACTAGAGACGAGTCAGATAAGACATGTACTGTATTAGGACTACAATGACTAGAGACGAGTCAGATAAGACATGTACTGTATTAGGACTACATTGACTAGAGACGAGTCAGATAAGACATGTACTGTGTTAGGACTACAATGGCTAGAGACGAGTCAGATAAGACATGTACTGTGTTAGGACTACAATGGCTAGAGACGAGTCAGATAAGACATGTACTGTATTAGGACTACATTGACTAGAGACGAGTCAGATAAGACATGTACTGTGTTAGGACTACAATGGCTAGAGACGAGTCAGATAAGACATGTACTGTATTAGGACTACATTGACTAGAGACGAGTCAGATAAGACATGTACTGTGTTAGGACTACAATGGCTAGAGACGAGTCAGATAAGACATGTACTGTATTAGGACTACATTGACTAGAGACGAGTCAGATAAGACATGTACTGTATTAGGACTACAATGACTAGAGACGAGTCAGATAAGACATGTACTGTATTAGGACTACAATGGCTAGAGACAAGTCAGTACAATGTTTAGGCCTGCACTCCACAAGCCCCTCGAAACAGGTAGGTCTCGTGCCTGGTTTTAAAACTAGCAATGCTATCGGCAGCTCTGACATGAAAGGCCAGGGCATTCCAAAAGGCAAGGGGTAGCAGAGGCAAAGACCGTGTCGCCCATGGTGCAAAGCCTGATGTTGGGGACCATCAGGATGCCCGAGGTCAGAGGAGCGTAGGAAGCGGACGGGGCAGTGGGGCTGGAGGAGCTGTGAGAGGTAGGAGGGTGCAGTCTTGTAGGGCCTTGAGGGTGATCACACACCCTGGATAGGACGCTAGTCTATCGAAGGGCCTTAGCCCCGTAACATCGATTACAGTAAGAAGGACCGTCAGAAGGGAAGTGTTCCAGTCTGAAGGGTCGTCAGAAGGGAAGTGTTCCAGTCTGAAGGGTCATCAGAAGGGAAGTGTTCCAGTCTGAAGGACCGTCAGAGGGGAAGTGTTCCAGTCTGAAGGACCATCAGAAGGGAAGTGTTCCAGTCTGAAGGACCATCAGAAGGGAAGTGTTCCAGTTTGAAGGGCCATCAGAAGGGAAGTGTTCCAGTCTGAAGGACCATCAGAAGGGAAGTGTTCCAGTCTGAAGGACCATCAGAAGGGAAGTGTTCCAGTCTGAAGGACCGTCAGAAGGGAAGTGTTCCAGTCTGAAGGATCGTCAGAAGGGAAGTGTTCCAGTCTGAAGGGTCATTAGAAGGGAAGTGTTCCAGTCTGAAGGGTCATTAGAAGGGAAGTGTTCCAGTCTGAAGGACCGTCAGAAGGGAAGTGTTCCAGTGTGAAGGGTCATTAGAAGGGAAGTGTTCCAGTCTGAAGGGTCATTAGAAGGGAAGTGTTCCAGTCTGAAGGACCGTCAGAAGGGAAGTGTTCCAGTCTGAAGGGTCATTAGAAGGGAAGTGTTCCAGTCTGAAGGACCGTCAGAAGGGAAGTGTTCCAGTCTGAAGGGTCATTAGAAGGGAAGTGTTCCAGTCTGAAGGATCGTCAGAAGGGAAGTGTTCCAGTCTGAAGGGTCATCAGAAGGGAAGTGTTCTGGTCTCAAAGACCATATCAGCCCACTTTCTCTGCTCTCATATCAACATCTTGCTAATTGTGTTTTGCATCACAACAACAAAAGTAGTTGGATATACACCACAAACAGATCCAGGCTAATATGAACAACAATCAGAACAAATAGAAGTATTGCAGTATGAAGGGTTGTTGGAGTTGTGCGCGGCTACACGGTCATGGGTAAACAGGAAGTACAGGAGGGGACTGAGCACGGACCCCTGACGGGCCCCCGTGTTGAGGGTTAGCGTGGCGGATGTGTTGTTGCCTACCCTCACCACCTGTCAGGAAGTCCAGGATCCAGATGCAGAGGGAGGTGTTAAGTCCCAGGGTCCTGAGCTCAGTGATGAGCTTGGAGGGGACAATGGTGTTGAACGCTGAGTTGTAGTCTATGAACAACATTCTCACATAGGTCATCTGTAGATCAGTTGGGGCGGTATGCGAATTGGAGTGGGTCCGGGGTTTTTTGGGACGATGTTGATGTGAACCACGACCAGCCTTTTAAAGCATTTCATGGCTACAGATGTGAATGATAGTCATTTAGACAGGTTACCTTGGCGTTCATGGGCACAGGGACTATGATGGACTCCTAGGTATTACAGACAGGGTTCAGGGAGAGGTTGAAATTGTCAGTGAAGACACTTACCAGCTGATCAAAGCATGTTCTAAGTATGCATCCTGGTAATCCATCTGGCCCGGCGACCTTGTGAATGTTAAGCTTTTTAAAGGTGTTACTCACAGCTACGGAGAGCGAGATCACACGGTCGTCCTGAACAGCTGGTGTTCTCATGGTTCAGTGTTGTTTGCCTTTGCCGAGCAAAGAAGGCATTCAACTTTTCTGGTAGGCTTACGTCACTGGACAGCTTGCGGCTGGGTTTCCCTTTGTAATCTGTGATACCACATCCGACGAGCATCAGAGCCGGTGCAGTACAATTCGATCTCGATCTAATAGAACTAAAGAACATAGAATACCCACCCCAAATCACACCCTGACCAAACCAAATAGAGACATAAAAAGGATCTCTAAGGTCAGGGCGTGACATAAACAAATCAAAATATGTTTTATATTTGAGATTCTTCAAATTAGAGACAGCTTTGTACACTCTTGGCATTCTCTCAACCAGATTCATCCGTTCGCCTTAAAAAACACACAAAAAAACAGAATTGGTCGCTATCCACTTCAGCGCTATCAACACTCACAGACTCAGACCCCACAATGCAGCAGGACTGTGAGTCATAACACTAACGCCGTGAGTCATAACACCAACGCTGTGAGTCATAACACTAACGCTGTGAGTCATAACACCAACGCTGTGAGTCATAACACTAACGCTGTGAGTCATAACACTAACTCCGTGAGTCATAACACTAACTCTGTGAGTCATAACACTAACTCTGTGAGTCATAACACTAACGCCGTGAGTCATAACACTAACTCTGTGAGTCATAACACTAACTCTGTGAGTCATAACACTAACGCCGTGAGTCATACCACTAACTCTGTGAGTCATAACACTAACTCTGTGAGTCATAACACTAACTCTGTGAGTCATAACACTAACTCTGTGAGTCATAACACTAACGCCGTGAGTCATAACACTAACTCCGTGAGTCATAACACTAACTCTGTGAGTCATAACACTAACGCTGTGAGTCATAACACTAACTCTGTGAGTCATAACACTAACTCTGTGAGTCATAACACTAACTCTGTGAGTCATAACACTAACTCTGTGAGTCATAACACTAACTCTGTGAGTCATAACACTAACTCTGTGAGTCATAACACTAACGCCGTGAGTCATAACACTAACGCCGTGAGTCATAACACTAACGCCGTGAGTCGTATATATGGCAACACTATCTGACTCATTCAGTACATACAGACCCCAGGGCCCTGGCTGGATGAAACACACCTCACCAATCTGGTCAGACCTTTAACCACCGAGCTAGGCAATCAAACTACGTCTTCTCCCAGCCAACCAATCAAACTACGTCTTCTCCCAGCCAACCAATCAAACTACGTCTTCTCCCAGCCAACCAATCAAACTACGTCTTCTCCCAGCCAACCAATCAAACTACGTCTTCTCCCAGCCAACCAATCAAACTACGTCTTCTCCCAGCCAACCAATCAAACTACGTCTTCTCCCAGCCAACCAATCAAACTACGTCTTCTCCCAGCCAACCAATCAAACTACGTCTTCTCCCAGCCAACCAATCAAACTACGTCTTCTCCCAGCCAACCAATCAAACTACGTCTTCCCCCAGCCAACCAATCAAACTACGTCTTCTCCCAGCCAACCAATCAAACTACGTCTTCTCCCAGCCAACCAATCAAAATACGTCTTCTCCCAGCCAACCAATCAAACCACGTCTTCTCCCAGCCAACCAATCAAACTACGTCTTCTCCCAGCCAACCAATCAAACTACGTCTTCTCCCAGCCAACCAATCAAACTACGTCTTCTCCCAGCCAACCAATCAAACCACGTCTTCTCCCAGCCAACCAATCAAACTACGTCTTCTCCCAGCCAACCAATCAAACTACGTCTTCTCCCAGCCAACCAATCAAACTACGTCTTCTCCCAGCCAACCAATCAAACCACATCTTCTCCCAGCCAACCAATCAAACCACGTCTTCTCCCAGCCAACCAATCAAACCACGTCTTCTCCCAGCCAACCAATCAAACCACGTCTTCTCCCAGCCAACCAATCAAACCACGTCTTCTCCCAGCCAACCAATCAAACCACGTCTTCTCCCAGCCAACCAATCAAACCACGTCTTCTCCCAGCCAACCAATCAAACCACGTCTTCTCCCAGCCAACCAATCAAACTACGTCTTCTCCCAGCCAACCAATCAAACCACGTCTTCTCCCAGCCAACCAATCAAACTACGTCTTCTCCCAGCCAACCAATCAAACCACGTCTTCTCCCAGCCAACCAATCAAACTACGTCTTCTCCCAGCCAACCAATCAAACCACGTCAAACCTTTATTCATTATTAAACCACCTAACTAGCCAATCAAATCTCCTCGGAGTCATAGGTAACCTATAAAACAGGTCTTTGGTTGTTGAATCCATAATGGATGTTATTTACACATACAGCATTTTACATCAGGTCTCAAAAGTGTGCTTTACATTTTATAGGGGTGACTCACCTCCATCCTAACTAAATCTGTACTGATAAATAATTCAATTAAAATCTATACTAGTGTAGCCACCTGTCTGTCCGACATCCCTGACATAGATCATACCACCTGCCTTACAACCAACAGAAGTAGACGCATTTTAAACACCCCTGAGAAGAAATACAGGGATTATTTGTTGACGGAAGAACATTCTGTGCGAGATCAAGGCTGCAAGGATGATAGGTAATGTTTTATAAATCACAGGAGAACGTTTTGGCTGGAGCCCAAGTGCTGTAGTCAGCAGATTCTGAGTCATTAAAACAGTCCTGGCTGGCAGTTTCTCCTTAGGAAGAGCGGAGAGGATGATAGATAGAGGTAGGGGAACGTCTTAGGAAGAGAGGAGAGGATGATAGATAGAGGTAGGGAACGTCTTAGGAAGAGAGGAGAGGATGATAGATAGAGGTTGGGGAGGTGGGAACGTCTTAGGAAGAGCGGAGAGGATGATAGATAGAGGTTGGGGAGGTGGGAACTTCTTAGGAAGAGAGGAGAGGATGATAGATAGAGGTAGGGGAACGTCTTAGGAAGAGAGGAGAGGATGATAGATAGAGGTTGGGGAGGTGGGAACGTCTTAGGAAGAGAGGAGAGGATGATAGATAGAGGTAGGGGAGGTGGGAACGTCTTAGGAAGAGAGGAGAGGATGATAGATAGAGGTTGGGGAGGTGGGAACTTCTTAGGAAGAGAGGAGAGGATGATAGATAGAGGTAGGGGAACGTCTTAGGAAGAGAGGAGAGGATGATAGATAGAGGTAGGGAACGTCTTAGGAAGAGAGGTAGAGGTAGGGAACTTCTTAGGAAGAGATGAGAGGATGATAGATAGAGGTAGGGAACTTCTTAGGAAGAGAGGAGAGGATGATAGATAGAGGTAGGGAACGTCTTAGGAAGAGAGGAGAGGATGATAGATAGAGGTTGGGGAGGTGGGAACGTCTTAGGAAGAGAGGAGAGGATGATAGATAGAGGTTGGGGAGGTGGGAACTTCTGAGACTCTGATCCAGCCTCCCCCTGGGGTTAGACTCTGATCCAGCCTCCCCCTGGGGTTAGACTCTGATCCAGCCAGGAAGTTTATTGCGGATGTTAAACCCTGCAGTCAGATCTGTTCTGTTGACTGGTTGTTTATCTGTTGTTGTGATGTTAAATTATAAGAACAGACAGCTTGTGTCTCTGAAGGGTAGCAGCTCTACGGAGAGGAACGTCTCTGAAGGGTAGAATCTCTACGGAGAGGAACGTCTCTGAAGGGTAGCATCTCTATGGAGAGGACCATCTCTGAAGGGTAGAATCTCTACAGAGAGGAACGTCTCTGAAGGGTAGAATCTCTACGGAGAGGAACGTCTCTGAAGGGTAGAATCTCAACAGAGAGGAACGTCTCTGAAGGGTAGAATCTCTACGGAGAGGAACGTCTCTGAAGGATAGAATCTCTATGGAGAGGAACGTCTCTGAAGGGTAGAATCTCTATGGAGAGGAACGTCTCTGAAGGATAGAATCTCTATGGAGAGGAACGTCTCTGAAGGGTAGAATCTCTACGGAGAGGAACGTCTCTGAAGGGTAGCAGCTCTACGGAGAGGAACGTCTCTGAAGGGTAGAATCTCTACGGAGAGGAACGTCTCTGAAGGTTAGAAGCTCTACGGAGAGGAACGACTCTGAAGGGTAGAATTTCTACGGAGAGGAACGTCTCTGAAGGGTAGAATCTCTACGGAGAGGAACGTCTCTGAAGGGTAGAATCTCTACGGAGAGGAACGTCTCTGAAGGGTAGAAGCTCTACGGAGAGGAACGACTCTGAAGGGTAGAATCTCTACGGAGAGGAACGTCTCTGAAGGGTAGAATCTCTACGGAGAGGAACATCTCTGAAGGGTAGAATCTCTACGGAGAGGAACGTCTCTGAAGGGTAGAAGCTCTACGGAGAGGAACGTCTCTGAAGGGTAGCAGCTCTACGGAGAGGAACGTCTCTGAAGGGTAGAATCTCTACGGAGAGGAACGTCTCTGAAGGGTAGAATCTCTACGGAGAGGAGTGCAAACACTGTGTGGGCGGGTGTTCAACCGCATCACTTAGGGAAAGAGAAAGGGGAGACTTATTCCGTGGCACAACTGAATGCATTCAACCCAACCCCTTTGAATGTGCGTGTGTGCGCGAGCGTGTGTGTGTGTGTGTGTGTGTGTATGTGTGTGTGTGTGTGTGTGTGTGTGTGTGTGTGTGTGTGTGTGTGTGTGTGTGTGTGTGTGTGTGTGTGTGTGTGTGTGTGTGTGTGTGTGTGTGTGTGTGTGTGTGTGTGAATAAGGGCACACTGTTTGTTGAGCAGCACTGACCCACACTCCTCTGACTCACTCTACAATTGAAAGGATGTGTGTGGGAGGAGTGATGATACAGGAGGGGAGGAGGGGACAGAACAGGCAAGAAGAGGAGAGAACGAGGGGTGGAGGAGAGGAGGAAGAGAGGAGAGGAGGAGAGGAGGGGTGGAGGAGAGGAGGAGAGGAGGAGGGGACAGAACAGGCAAGAAGAGGAGAGAACGAGGGGTGGAGGAGAGGAGGAAGAGAGGACAGGAGGAGATGAGGACAGGAGGAGATGAGGAGATGATGAGAGGAGAGGGTGGGTAAAGGAGGAGGAGGGGAGGGGAGGGGAGGAGAGTAGAGGAGGGGAAGACGGGAGGAGGGGAGGAAGAGAGGATCTGAGGCGGAGGAGAGGAGAGGAGATGAGGGTAAAGGAGGAGGAGGGGTGGAATATAGGAAGGGAGGAGAGTAGAGGAGGGGAGACGGGAGGAGGGGAGGAAGAGAGGATCTGAGGCGGAGGAGAGGAGATGAGGGTAAAGGAGGAGAGGGGTGTTTGAGAGGAGAGATGGAAAAACTAGTTTAAAGCCTGTCATTAAAGTAAGAGCTCTTCTCCCACACGCAGGTTGACCCCTCAGAGGGTTTCTAACCTCAGGGGTCGTTCCTGGTTAAATAAAGGGTAAATAAAAAAGCTACTGAGCAATGCCACTGTCTTATTGTCAACATATATGATTATATTTAACGAAAAAAGCAAATTTTAGCGTTAGCGTTAGCCACCTAGCTAACGTTAGCCAGAACAAATTGGGAATTCGTAACATATCATACGTTTTGCAAATTCGTAACATATTGTACAAAGTGCAATTCGTAAGATATTGTACGAAATGGATGATGGACATCCACAAATGAATACATTTGTTCATTCATACACAAGTTTGGGTCAGTCACAGTGGTCAGGTATTCTGCTTTGTTTTATCTTGGCCAGGTAGCAGTTGTAAATGAGAACTTGTTCTCAACTTGCCTACCTGGTTAAATAAAGGTGAAATAAATAAAATAAATAAAAAAACATTCTGCCACTGTGTACTCTCTGTTTAGGGCCAAATAGCATTCTAAGTTTGCTTAGTTTTTTTGTTAATTCTTTCCAATGTGTCAAGTAATTATCTTTTTGTTTTCTCATGGTTCGGTTCGGTCTAATTTTGTGACTGTCATGGGGCTCTGTTGGGGTCTGTTTGTGAACAGAGCTCCAGGACCAAACCTCACAACCACAAAGGGCAATGAGTTCTACAACTGATTCAAGTATTTTTAGCCAGATCCTGTCGAATTTGATGTTCCTTTTGATGGCATAGAAGGCCCTTCTTGCCTTTTCTCTCTCTCTCTCTCTCTCTCTCTCTCTCTCTCTCTCTCTCTCTCTCTCTCTCTCTCTCTCTCTCTCTCTCTCTCTCTCTCTCTCTCTCTCTCTCTCTCTCTCTCTCTCTTACTCTCTCAGTCATTGTCTGCTGCCCGTGGCGTGGAGGGACGAGGTCTGGACGCCACAGGAGGTGGGGTTAAGCGTCTCCGCAGAGACCTCCGCGATTCGCTGCCGTACGAGGCCGGGATGATGGCATATCCGGGCGAGTCGGCTGACGTCCTGACCCGGCGGGGGGACAACAAGCTGCTCTATCAACCGGAGGAGTGGAGGGGGCAGGGCTTAGGACAGGCTCTGCAGCAATTGGTGGCGAACGACCAGAGGCGGGAGCAAGAAACAGCATACTTGGCCGGGTTGCTCCGCCTCCTCAGTGAAGCCGATGTCCAGGGGGCCGGAGAGGAGGGCGGTGAGGAGATCCAGGGGCCAGGGGACTTCCAGGTGCCCTATCCCCCAGACTACGATGAGACAGAGCAGGGGATGAGAATGGGAAAGCCCCAGGCTGCAGCTCCATGGCAGGGCCTACTGGACCCCCAGCTCACCCAGGCTCTGCTCAACAGATACAGGCAGGAGAGGCTGCAGCAGCAGCCCGGGTTACCAGGTCTACCAGCCACCATCAACAGGCTTGCAAACAGCAGGCTGGAAACAGGCAGCCAGGACCGAGACGAGGAGGCTCTGAGGTAAGGAGAGAGAGAAAGGAGAGTGAATGGAGAGAGAGATGGGGGCAGAGAGTGAGGAGAGAGGGGTGGGGGGGCAGAGAGAGAGGGGGCAGAGAGAGAGAGAGGAGAGAGAGCTGGGCAGAGAGTGAGAGGAGAGAGATGGGGGCAGAGAGTGAGGAGAGAGAGGTGGGGGGGCAGAGAGAGAGAGGAGAGAGATGGGGGCAGAGAGTGAGGAGAGAGGGGTGGAGGGGTAGAGAGAGAGGGGAGAGAGGGGGGGGCAGAGAGTGAGAGGGGAGAGAGGGGGGCAGAGAGTGAGAGGAGAGAGATGGGGGCAGAGAGTGAGGAGAGAGGGGTGGGGGGGCAGAGAGAGAGAGGGGGGCAGAGAGTGAGGAGAGAGGGGTGGGGGGGCAGAGAGAGAGAGGAGAGAGAGGGGGGCAGAGAGTGAGGAGAGAGAGGGGGGCAGAGAGTGAGAGGAGAGAGATGGGGCAGAGAGTGAGGAGAGAGGGGTGGAGTGATAGAGAGAGAGGGGAGAGAGAGGGGGGCAGAGAGTGAGGAAGAGGAGAGAGAGAGGAGAGATATGGGGGCAGAGAGTGAGGAGAGAGGAGAGAGAGAGGGGAGATATGGGGGCAGAGAGTGAGGAGAGAGAGGGGGCAGAGAGAGAGAGAGGAGAGAGATGGGGACAGAGAGTGAGGAGAGAGGGGGGCAGAGAGTGAGGAGAGAGGGGGGGGCAGAGAGTGAGGAGAGAGGGGGGCAGAGAGTGAGAGGAGAGGGGGACAGAGAGTGAGGAGAGAGGGGGGCAGAGAGTGAGAGGAGAGAGAGGGGGGCAGAGAGTGAGGAGAGAGAGGGGGGCAGAGAGTGAGGAGAGAGGGAGGCAGAGAGTGAGAGGAGAGAGAGGGGGGCAGAGAGTGAGAGGAGAGAGAGGGGGGCAGAGAGTGAGGAGAGAGAGGGGGGCAGAGAGTGAGAGGAGAGAGAGGGGGGCAGAGAGTGAGGAGAGAGGGGGGCAGAGAGTGAGGAGAGAGAGGGGGGCAGAGAGTGTGGAGAGAGGGGTGGGGGGGGCAGAGAGAGAGAGGAAGAGGAGAGAGAGGGGGCAGAGAGAGAGAGGAAGAGGAGAGAGAGGGGAGCGGAAATTTTAAAAACGACATAGTGTAGTTAGTGAATATACAGTAGCTAGCAGGGTATAATGTTTCCGTTGTAAAATGTAAAACGTTCTTCATGTGTTCTTCATGCTCCCTGCTCTAGATACTTGGTAGCCAAGGTCCTTTCCAACATCAGTCCTACCAAGCCCCAGGGTTCATCAGGCCGCAGGGCAAGGAGAGACCTGGTGTCTGTGTCTGGAGGTGGTGGAAGGGTCAGAGCTCCCTCCAGCCCAGTCCTCCACAGGTCCCGTCGCTCCCTCGACTCCCCTCCTTCCCCTTCCTTAAACCGGGAGCACTCTGTGGGGCTGCTGGGGGACATGGAAAGGGTGGTGGCAGAGGGGCCCTGTCTGCGGGGGGAAGTGCCACCCGACCAAATGGTGGAGCTTCAGACGATGAAGAGGATTGACAACGAACTGCAGCCCCAGCCTGGTGGGAGCCCCAGCCGTAGGAGACGAGCCCTGAACTACGACCCCATAACCTATGACCCCGAGCTGCTGGTCAAACACATTCTACACAACCTGCCACAGTAGAGAGGGAGAGTTGGAGAAGGAGACAGACGGAGAGACAGAGATGGAGAGATAGAGAGAGAGACAGATGGAGAGATAGAGAGAGAAACAGATGGAGAGATAGAGAGAGACAGATGGAGAGAGAGAGATGGAGAGATAGAGAGAGAGACAGATGGAGAGATAGATAGAGAGACAGATGGAGAGACACAGAGAGAGAGAGAGAGAGAGATGGAGAGACAGAGAGAGAGAGAGAGATGGAGAGACAGAGAGAGAGATGGAGAGAGAGAGAGAGAGAGAGAGAGAGAGAGAGAGAGAGAGAGAGAGAGAGAGAGAGAGAGAGAGAGAGAGAGAGAGAGAGAGAGAGAGAGAGAGAGAGAGAGAGAGAGAGAGAGAGAGAGACAGGAAGAGAGAGAGAGAGAGAGAGAGAGAGAGAGAGAGAGAGAGAGAGAGAGAGAGAGAGAGAGAGAGAGAGAGAGAGAGAGAGAGAGAGAGATGAATAACCTAATGCTTATAAACAGTGTAACAGTATAGCTTCACTCAAAGTGTTCTTCATTATTTGGTTTGGAAAGTGCAGAATAGCTTGGCCAAATAAGAGATGTCACACAGTCATCTTTCTCTGTACCACAACAGCATCAGACGTGGCTACGTTTCTACGGTGACAAGATTTGGTCGTAGTGATGCATTAATGTGTAAAATATGACGGTTTATAGCAGGGCTCTCACATTTTACACAGGTCCTCTAATACGAAATCATACAGCTCAGTAGCGGTAATATAATTAGCAGTGAAAATATCCAGTGTTTAACGTTCTGTCGCACAGGCCACAAATCACTGTTCACACACACAGTAAATCACCACTGTTTTCCTCCAAGTACAGCAGTACTCAGCTAACAGCTTTTGTTATTGATCTCCTTCCAGAGTCCACAACAACTGTTTAGCGCTGAGAAGGGGGGAAAAAAACACGGGAGATTTTTACAGAGATCCGTTACTGTTGAAACAACGGTCCCGTATCTGTTTGTGTGTTGTCAAGCCTGTTTGGCGTAACAACTCTCTAAGGAGTTGACAAGAGATCAGAAACGGACTGGCACTCCGGCAATAAATGGTGTGATTTCATTCAAAATGTGTCTTTTAATTGTTGTGCTGCAGATGTTAGGCATCTTTCCCGATTTATCCTCTCTGTTTTGTACAGTAGAGATATACACATTTACAATACAAAAGCCTTTCAGAGGTGAGGGAATGAAAATGACCACTCCGTCAGTCGTTTCTGTCTCTCTTTAAAAACAGAACGAGAAATAGCTGCTCTTCAATGTCATGTTGAGAGTCTCTGTGTTATAATATACATCTCTATGGTAACGTCACAGACCGGTCTCTGTGTTATAATATACATCTCTATGGTAACGTCACAGACCGGTCTCTGTGTTATAATATACATCTCTATGGTAACGTCACAGACCGGTCTCTGTGTTATAATATACATCTCTATGGTAACGTCACAGACCGGTCTCTGTGTTATAATATACATCTCTATGGTAACGTCACAGACCGGTCTCTGTGTTATAATATACATCTCTATGGTAACGTCACAGACCGGTCTCTGTGTTATAATATACATCTCCATGGTAACGTCACAGACCGGTCTCTGTGTTATAATATACATCTCCATGGTAACATCACAGACCGGTCTCTGTGTTATAATATACATCTCTATGGTAACGTCACAGACCGGTCTCTGTGTTATAATATACATCTCTATGGTAACGTCACAGACCGGTCTCTGTGTTATAATATACATCTCTATGGTAACGTCACAGACCGGTCTCTGTGTTATAATATACATCTCTATGGTAACGTCACAGACCGGTCTCTGTGTTATAATATACATCTCTATGGTAACGTCACAGACCGGTCTCTGTGTTATAATATACATCTCCATGGTAACGTCACAGACCGGTCTCTGTGTTATAATATACATCTCCATGGTAACGTCACAGACCGGTCTCTGTGTTATAATATACATCTCCATGGTAACGTCACAGACCGGTCTCTGTGTTATAATATACATCTCTATGGTAACGTCACAGACCGGTCTCTGTGTTATAATATACATCTCCATGGTAACATCACAGACCGGTCTCTGTGTTATAATGTACATCTCTATGGTAACGTCACAGACCGGTCTCTGTGTTATAATATACATCTCTATGGTAACGTCACAGACCGGTCTCTGTGTTATAATATACATCTCCATGGTAACATCACAGACCGGTCTCTGTGTTATAATATACATCTCCATGGTAACATCACAGACCGGTCTCTGTGTTATAATGTACATCTCTATGGTAACGTCACAGACCGGTCTCTGTGTTATAATATACATCTCTATGGTAACGTCACAGACCGGTCTCTGTGTTATAATATACATCTCCATGGTAACATCACAGACCGGTCTCTGTGTTATAATATACATCTCCATGGTAACATCACAGACCGGTCTCTGTGTTATAATGTACATCTCTATGGTAACGTCACAGACCGGTCTCTGTGTTATAATATACATCTCTATGGTAACGTCACAGACCGGTCTCTGTGTTATAATATACATCTCCATGGTAACATCACAGACCGGTCTCTGTGTTATAATATACATCTCCATGGTAACATCACAGACCGGTCTCTGTGTTATAATATACATCTCTATGGTAACGTCACAGACAGGAAGAGGTAAGCACAAGGGTCATGCATGGCCAGACACCTTGAATACCTTTATCACATCACCAAGACAACGGTTGCAATGAGATGCCTCTCTCTCTCCCTGTGAATGTGATCGATAGGAAGGGTTGCAGAACGGTAACGGATATATGTTATCGCTAACGCATCATGATTGTGCTGCTTTGGCAACTCATCTTGGCTCGCTACCACGGCGACAGCATCTGTAACATATCCTGGCTTTGCTACTGCGTCTTGCTTTGGATAGTCCTTCTTCAGATAGAACGGTTATTCCGCTTCTCTCCCAGTGGGTTTAAGGTGCAGTACTGCCCATGAAAAAGACACTGTATACTGGATGTGAAACTAACAACTCCACACCTCCCCCCCACCCCCCAGCCTTCCTCCCCTCTACACCCCGCCTCCCCCCAGCCTTCCCTCCACACCCCACCTCCCCCCAGCCTTCCTCCCCTCTACACCCCACCTCCCCCCAGGCTTCCCTCCCTCCACACCCCACCTCCCCCCAGCCTTCCTCCCCTCTACACCCCACCTCCCCCCAGGCTTCCCTCCCTCCACACCCCACCTCCCCCCAGCCTTCCCTCCCTCCACACCCCGCCTCCCCCCAGCCTTCCTCCACTCTACACCCCACCTCCCCCCAGCCTTCCTCCCCTCCACACCCCACCTCCCCCCAGCCTTCCCTCCCTCCACACCCCACCTCCCCCCAGCCTTCCCTCCCTCCCTCCACACCCCACCTCCCCCCAGCCTTCCCTCCCTCCCTCCACACCCCACCTCCCCCCAGCCTTCCCTCCCTCCACACCCCACCTCCCCCCAGCCTTCCCTCCCTCCACACCCCACCTCCCCCCAGCCTTCCCTCCCTCCACACCCCACCTCCCCCCAGCCTTCCCTCCCTCCACACCCCACCTCCCCCCAGCCTTCCCTCCCTCCACACCCCACCTCCCCCCAGCCTTCCCTCCCTCCACACCCCACCTCCCCCCAGCCTTCCCTCCCTCCACACCCCGCCTCCCCCCAGCCTTCCCTCCCTCTACACCCCACCTCCCCCAGCCTTCCCTCCCTCCACACCCCACCTCCCCCCAGCCTTCCCTCCCTCCACACCCCGCCTCCCCCCAGGCTTCCCTCCCTCCACACCCCACCTCCCCCCAGCCTTCCCTCCCTCCACACCCCACCTCCCCCCAGCCTTCCCTCCCTCCACACCCCACCTCCCCCCAGCCTTCCCTCCCTCCACACCCCACCTCCCCCCAGCCTTCCCTCCCTCCACACCCCACCTCCCCCCAGCCTTCCCTCCCTCCACACCCCGCCTCCCCCCAGCCTTCCTCCACTCTACACCCCACCTCCCCCCAGCCTTCCTCCACTCTACACCCCACCTCCCCCCAGCCTTCCCTCCCTCCACACCCCGCCTCCCCCCCAGCCTTCCCTCCCTCCACACCCCACCTCCCCCAGCCTTCCCTCCCTCCACACCCCACCTCCCCCCAGCCTTCCCTCCCTCCACACCCCGCCTCCCCCCCAGCCTTCCCTCCCTCCACACCCCGCCTCCCCCCAGCCTTCCCTCCCTCCACACCCCACCTCCCCCCAGCCTTCCCTCCCTCCACACCCCGCCTCCCCCCAGCCTTCCTCCACTCTACACCCCACCTCCCCCCAGCCTTCCTCCACTCTACACCCCACCTCCCCCCAGCCTTCCCTCCCTCCACACCCCACCTCCCCCCAGCCTTCTCTCCCTCCACACCCCGCCACCCCCCAGCCTTCCCTCCCTCCACACCCCGCCACCCCCCAGCCTTCCCTCCCTCCACACCCCACCTCCCCCCAGCCTTCTCTCCCTCCACACCCCACCTCCCCCCAGGCTTCCCTCCCTCCACACCCCACCTCCCCCCAGCCTTCCCTCCCTCCACACCCCGCCTCCCCCCAGGCTTCCCTCCCTCCACACCCCACCTCCCCTCAGGCTTCCCTTCCTCCACACCCCACCTCCCCCCAGCCTTCCCTCCCTCCACACCCCACCTCCCCCCAGCCTTCCCTCCCTCCACACCCCACCTCCCCCCAGCCTTCCCTCCCTCCACACCCCACCTCCCCCCAGCCTTCCCTCCCTCCACACCCCACCTCCCCCCAGCCTTCCCTCCCTCCACACCCCACCTCCCCCCCAGCCTTCCCTCCCTCCACACCCCGCCTCCCCCCAGCCTTCCCTCCCTCCACACCTCCCCCCCAGCCTTCCCTCTCTTAGTCTTTCTCATGACTTACTATGTTTGTGGAGATTAACTGTGTTTTACGATTATTGTTGTGGCTTTGTCAATTTGTGCTATTAAAAACCTTGTACAAAAATGCATATCTGGTGCACTATATTTTAGCGTAAAAGTGGATCACAGTAATAAAATTCTATGTGCAAACATGATTTCTCTGTCTATTATATTATTATATTATCTGTAAAATGTTGCAGAACAGACAACACAAAACAAATGTAGTATATGTCCCATATTTCCTATTTAACTGTAAACGGGACTCGATTAAGACGTTAACAAACATGAACATCCTATTTACTGTAAACGGGACTAGATTAAGACATTAATGCTGATTAAATGCTGCAGAAAAGTTTTGGTACCTTTCCCCAGATCTGTACCTCGACACAATCCTGTCCCGGAGCTCTACCGACAATTACTTCGACCTCTTGGCTTAGTTTTTGCTCTGACATGCACTGTCAACTGTGGGACCTTTATATAGACAGGTGTGTGCCTTTCCAAATCATGTCCAGTCAATTGAATTTACCACAGGTGGACTCCAATCAAGTTGTAGAAACATCTCAAGGATGATCAATGGAAACAGGATGCACCTGAGCTCAATTTCGAGTCTCATAGCAAAGGGTCTGAATACTTATGTAAATAAAGTATCCGTTTTTTATTTTTAATACATTTGCTAAAATTTCGAAAAAGCTGTTTTCACTTTGTCATTGTGGGGTATTGTGTGTAGATTCATGAGGGTACATTTTTATTTAATCCATTTTAGAATAAGGCTGTAACGTAACAAAATGGGGAAAAAGTCAAGGGGTCTGAATACTTTCCAAAAATGCACTGTATCATTGTGTAGCATAATGTTAATGAATTAATCAACGTACATGCAAAAACATGACAAACAAAACAAATATTGAAACAAATAATTATAAAAATTTAACTGCAATGCGTGCTGGGAAATATGATAATGATGGGCGTGGTCAGACCAGCTTGACCAGCATCAGACCAGCACTCACCAGCATAGACTAGTTTGAAATGTATGCTGGTATATGCAGTTTTTTTTCAGCAGGGTGTCCTATATCTCTACGTGTCACCATCTTCCCTCCTACTTCAGTCTAGCACCAGGAGACTCTCTATGATGTAAAACTTCAAGGAGATCACTTGTCCTCCATCTCAGGGAGTAGAACACAGCAGCGGGTCTACTGTTGCCAGGTGACCATTTCCATGCAGGGACATTACGTAACCAGGATATGCACGGTGATATAATACTGAAGGGCAAGAGTTGTTCTTCTAGCTTGTTTAGTTACCCAATGGAGGTAGATATAGGAGAACATGATGGGAGGACTGAGAGAGGAGGACATGATGGGAGGACTGAGAGAGGAGGACATGATGGGAGGACTGAGAGAGGAGGACATGATGGGAGGACTGAGAGAGGAGGAGATGATGGGAGGACTGAGAGAGGAGGAGATGATGGGAGGACTGAGAGAGGAGGAGATGATGGGAGGACTGAGAGAGGAGGAGATGATGGGAGGACTGAGAGAGGAGGAGATGATGGGGGGACTGAGAGAGGAGGAGATGATGGGAGGACTGAGAGAGGAGGACATGATGGGAGGACTGAGAGAGGAGGACATGATGGGAGGACTGAGAGAGGAGGACATGATGGGAGGACTGAGAGAGGAGAACATGATGGGAGGACTGAGAAAGGAGGACATGATGGGAGGACTGAGAGAGGAGGACATGATGGGAGGACTGAGAGAGGAGGACATGGAGGAGACGGTTGCAGAAGAGAACAGGAAAGATAATAACGAGATAGATGAAAATAATGAGGGGAGAGTTGAAAAATGGAGAGATGGAGAGAGAGAGAGGGGGAGAGAGAGAAAGATAGTGAGATAGAGAGAGAGGGGGGAGAGAGAGAGTGAGCGAGAGAGAGAGAGAGAGAGAGAGAGAGAGAGAGAGAGAGAGAGAGAGAGAGATAGAGAGAGAGAGAGAGAGAGAGAGAGAGAGAGAGAGAGAGAGAGAGGGGGAAGAAGAGAGTCAGCTGATCAAACATTCATAAAATTCCCCAAAACTCTAAACAACAAACAGTGCTAAAACATTGCTTACATAGAGCTTCAAATAAATAAAGAGATGAATAGAACATACTGGAGGCCCGGAGAGAGGAAGTGACTGAGAAGCCTCACCTGTATATACATGACCCAGAATGAGATCCAGCCAATCTATGCAGACAGCAGAAACCCAGTCACTGTAGCAGGAAGACAAGAAACAAGAGGGTTGTTACAGTCTGAAGGGACAGATGTTCATTATCATTAGTAACCAACATTAGATACGAGGGTTGTTACAGTCTGAAGGGACAGATGTTCATTATCATTAGTAATTAGCAGGGCTGATGCAGTTAGAGCAGGGCTGAAGCAGTTAGAGCAGGGCTGAAGCAGTTAGAGCAGGGCTGAAGCAGGGCTGAAACAGTTAGAGCAGGGCTGAAGCAGGACTGAAGCAGTTAGAGCAGGGCTGAAACAGGGCTGAAGCAGTTAGAGCAGGGCTGAAGCAGTTAGAGCAGGGCTGAAGCAGTTAGAGCAGGGCTGAAACGGAGCTGAAGCAGTTAGAGCAGGGCTGAAGCAGTTAGAGCAGGGCTGAAACAGGGCTGAAGCAGTTAGAGCAGGGCTGAATCAGGACTGAAGCAGTTAGAGCAGGGCTGAAACAGTTAGAGCAGGGCTGGATCAGGGCTGAAGCAGTTAGAGCAGGGCTGAAACAGTTAGAGCAGGGCTGAAACAGGGCTGAAGCAGTTAGAGCAGGGCTGAATCAGGACTGAAGCAGTTAGAGCAGGGCTGAAACAGGGCTGAAGCAGTTAGAGCAGGGCTGAAGCAGTTAGAGCAGGGCTGAAGCAGTTAGAGCAGGGCTGAAGCAGTTAGAGCAGGGCTGAAACAGTTAGAGCAGGGCTGAAACAGTTAGAGCAGGGCTGAAGCAGGACTGAAGCAGTTAGAGCAGGGCTGAAACAGGGCTGAAGCAGTTAGAGCAGGGCTGAAGCAGTTAGAGCAGAGCTGAAGCAGTTAGAGCAGGGCTGAAGCAGTTAGAGCAGGGCTGAAACAGGGCTGAAGCAGTTAGAGCAGGGCTGGATCAGGGCTGAAGCAGTTAGAGCAGGGCTGAAACAGTTAGAGCAGGGCTGAAACAGGGCTGAAGCAGTTAGAGCAGGGCTGAATCAGGACTGAAGCAGTTAGAGCAGGGCTGAAACAGGGCTGAAGCAGTTAGAGCAGGGTTGAAGCAGTTAGAGCAGGGCTGAAGCAGTTAGAGCAGGGCTGAAGCAGTTAGAGCAGGGCTGAAACAGTTAGAGCAGGGCTGAAACAGTTAGAGCAGGGCTGAAGCAGGGCTGAAACAGTTAGAGCAGGGCTGAAACAGGGCTGAAGCCGTTAGAGCAGGGCTGAAGCAGGGCTGAAACAGTTAGAGCAGGGCTGAAACAGGGCTGAAGCAGTTAGAGCAGGGCTGAAGCAGGGCTGAAACAGTTAGAGCAGGGCTGAAACAGGGCTGAAGCAGTTAGAGCAGGGCTGAAACAGTTAAAGCAGGGCTGAAGCAGTTAAAGCAGGGCTGAAGCAGGACTGAAGCAGTTAGAGCAGGGCTGAAACAGGGCTGAAGCAGTTAGAGCAGGGCTGAAGCAGTTAGAGCAGGGCTGAAGCAGTTAGAGCATGGCTGAAGCAGTTAGAGCAGGGCTGAAACAGGGCTGAAGCAGTTAGAGCAGGGCTGAAGCAGTTAGAGCAGGGCTGAAACAGTTAGAGCAGGGCTGAAACAGTGAGAGCAGGGCTGAAACAGTTAGAGCAGGGCTGAAACAGTTAGAGCAGGGCTGAAACAGGGCTGAAGCAGTTAGAGCAGGGCTGAAGCAGTTAGAGCAGGGCTGAAACAGTTAGAGCAGGGCTGGATCAGGGCTGAAACAGTTAGAGCAGGGCTGAAACAGTTAGAGCAGGGCTGAAACAGTTAGAGCAGGGCTGGATCAGGGCTGAAGCAGTTAGAGCAGGGCTGAAACAGTTAGAGCAGGGCTGAAACAGGGCTGAAACAGTTAGAGCAGGGCTGAAGCAGGGCTGAAACAGTTAGAGCAGGGCTGAATCAGGGCTGAAACAGTTAGAGCAGGGCTGAAACAGGGCTGAAACAGTTAGAGCAGGGCTGAAGCAGGGCTGAAACAGTTAGAGCAGGGCTGAAACAGGGCTGAAACAGTTAGAGCAGGGCTGAAGCAGGGCTGAAACAGTTAGAGCAGGGCTGAAACAGGGCTGAAGCCGTTAGAGCAGGGCTGAAGCAGTTAGAGCAGGGCTGAAACAGTTAGAGCAGGGCTGGATCAGGGCTGAAACAGTTAGAGCAGGGCTGAAACAGTTAGAGCAGGGCTGAAACAGTTAGATCAGGGCTGGATCAGGGCTGAAGCAGTTAGAGCAGGGCTGAAACAGTTAGAGCAGGGCTGAAGCAGGGCAGAAACAGTTAGAGCAGGGCTGAAACAGTTAGAGCAGGGCTGAAACAGTTAGAGCAGGGCAGAAACAGTTAGAGCAGGGCTGAAACAGTTAGAGCAGGGCTGAAACAGTTAGAGCACGGCTGAAACAGTTAGAGCAGGGCTGAAGCAGTTAGAGCAGGGCTGAAACAGTTAGAGCAGGGCTGAAACAGTTAGAGCAGGGCTGAAGCAGTTAGAGCAGGGCTGGATCAGGGCTGAAGCAGCTAGAGCAGGGCTGAAACAGTTAGAGCAGGGCTGAAACAGTTAGAGCAGGGCTGAAACAGTTAGAGCAGGGCTGAAACAGTTAGAGCAGGGCTGAAACAGTTAGAGCACGGCTGAAACAGTTAGAGCAGGGCTGAAGCAGTTAGAGCAGGGCTGAAACAGTTAGAGCAGGGCTGAAACAGTTAGAGCAGGGCTGAAGCAGTTAGAGCAGGGCTGGATCAGGGCTGAAGCAGCTAGAGCAGGGCTGAAACAGTTAGAGCAGGGCTGAAACAGTTAGAGCAGGGCTGAAACAGTTAGAGCAGGGCTGGATCAGGGCTGAAACAGTTAGAGCAGGGCTGAAACAGTTAGAGCAGGGCTGGATCAGGGCTGAAACAGTTAGAGCAGGGCTGAAACAGTTAGAGCAGGGCTGGATCAGGGCTGAAACAGTTAGAGCAGGGCTGGATCAGGGCTGAAACAGTTAGAGCAGGGCTGAAACAGGACTGAAACAGTTAGAGCAGGGCTGGATCAGGGCTGAAACAGTTAGAGCAGGGCTGAAGCAGCTAGAGCAGGGCTGGATCAGGGCTGAAACAGTTAGAGCAGGGCTGAAACAGTTAGAGCAGGGCTGGATCAGGGCTGAAACAGTTAGAGCAGGGCTGAATCAGGGCTGAAACAGTTAGAGCAGGGCTGGATCAGGGCTGAAACAGTTAGATCAGGGCTGAATCAGTTAGAGCAGGGCTGGATCAGGGCTGAAACAGTTAGAGCAGGGCTGAATCAGTTAGAGCAGGGCTGAAGCAGGGCTGAAGCAGTTAGAGCAGGGCTGAAGCAGGGCTGAAACAGTTAGAGCAGGGCTGAAGAAGTTAGAGCAGGGCTGAAGCAGGGCTGAAGCAGTTAGAGCAGGGCTGAAGCAGGGCTGAAACAGTTAGAGCAGGGCTGAAGCAGTTAGAGCAGGGCTGAAGCCGGGCTGAAACAGTTAGAGCAGGGCTGAAGCAGGGCTGAAGCAGTTAGAGCAGGGCTGAAGCAGGGCTGAAACAGTTAGAGCAGGGCTGAAGCAGGGCTGAAACAGTTAGAGCAGGGCTGAAGCAGTTAGAGCAGGGCTGGATCAGGGCTGAAGCAGTTAGAACAGGCCTGAAACAGTTAGAGCAGGGCTGAAGCAGTTAGAGCAGGGCTGAAGCAGTTAGAGCAGGGCTGGATCAGGGCTGAAGCAGTTAGAGCAGGGCTGAAGCAGTTAGAGCAGGGCTGGATCAGGGCTGAAGCAGTTAGAGCAGGGCTGAAACAGTTAGAGCAGGGCTGAAGCAGTTAGAGCAGGGCTGGATCAGGGCTGAAGCAGTTAGAGCAGGGCTGAAGCAGTTAGAGGAGGGCTGAAGCAGGGCTGAAACAGTTAGAGCAGGACTGAAGCAGTTAGAGCAGGGATGAAACAGTTAGAGCAGGGCTGAAACAGGACTGAAGCAGTTAGAGCAGGACTGAAGCAGTTAGAGCAGGGCTGAAACAGGACTGAAGCAGTTAGAGCAGGACTGAAGCAGTTAGAGCAGGGCTGAAACAGGACTGAAGCAGTTAGAGCAGGACTGAAGCAGTTAGAGCAGGGCTGAAACAGTTAGAGCAGGGCTGAAACAGGGCTGAAACAGTTAGAGCAGGGCTGAAACAGTTAGAGCAGGGCTGAAACAGGGCTGAAACAGTTAGAGCAGGGCTGAAGCAGTGCTGAAGCAGTTAGAGCAGGGCTGAAGCAGTTAGAGCAGGGCTGAAACAGTTAGAGCAGGGCTGAAGCAGTTAGAGCAGGGCTGAAGCAGGGTTGAAGCAGTTAGAGCAGGGCTGAAGCAGTTAGAGCAGGGCTGAAACAGTTAGAGCAGGGCTGAAGCAGTTAGAGCAGGGCTGAAACAGTTAGAGCAGGGCTGAAGCAGTTAGAGCAGGGCTGAAACAGTTAGAGCAGGGCTGAAACAGTTAGAGCAGGGCTGAAGCAGTTAGAGCAGGGCTGGATCAGGGCTGAAGCAGCTAGAGCAGGGCTGAAACAGTTAGAGCAGGGCTGAAACAGTTAGAGCAGGGCTGAAACAGTTAGAGCAGGGCTGAAACAGTTAGAGCAGGGCTGAAACAGTTAGAGCACGGCTGAAACAGTTAGAGCAGGGCTGAAGCAGTTAGAGCAGGGCTGAAACAGTTAGAGCAGGGCTGAAACAGTTAGAGCAGGGCTGAAGCAGTTAGAGCAGGGCTGGATCAGGGCTGAAGCAGCTAGAGCAGGGCTGAAACAGTTAGAGCAGGGCTGAAACAGTTAGAGCAGGGCTGAAACAGTTAGAGCAGGGCTGGATCAGGGCTGAAACAGTTAGAGCAGGGCTGAAACAGTTAGAGCAGGGCTGGATCAGGGCTGAAACAGTTAGAGCAGGGCTGAAACAGTTAGAGCAGGGCTGGATCAGGGCTGAAACAGTTAGAGCAGGGCTGGATCAGGGCTGAAACAGTTAGAGCAGGGCTGAAACAGGACTGAAACAGTTAGAGCAGGGCTGGATCAGGGCTGAAACAGTTAGAGCAGGGCTGAAGCAGCTAGAGCAGGGCTGGATCAGGGCTGAAACAGTTAGAGCAGGGCTGAAACAGTTAGAGCAGGGCTGGATCAGGGCTGAAACAGTTAGAGCAGGGCTGAATCAGGGCTGAAACAGTTAGAGCAGGGCTGGATCAGGGCTGAAACAGTTAGATCAGGGCTGAATCAGTTAGAGCAGGGCTGGATCAGGGCTGAAACAGTTAGAGCAGGGCTGAATCAGTTAGAGCAGGGCTGAAGCAGGGCTGAAGCAGTTAGAGCAGGGCTGAAGCAGGGCTGAAACAGTTAGAGCAGGGCTGAAGAAGTTAGAGCAGGGCTGAAGCAGGGCTGAAGCAGTTAGAGCAGGGCTGAAGCAGGGCTGAAACAGTTAGAGCAGGGCTGAAGCAGTTAGAGCAGGGCTGAAGCCGGGCTGAAACAGTTAGAGCAGGGCTGAAGCAGGGCTGAAGCAGTTAGAGCAGGGCTGAAGCAGGGCTGAAACAGTTAGAGCAGGGCTGAAGCAGGGCTGAAACAGTTAGAGCAGGGCTGAAGCAGTTAGAGCAGGGCTGGATCAGGGCTGAAGCAGTTAGAACAGGCCTGAAACAGTTAGAGCAGGGCTGAAGCAGTTAGAGCAGGGCTGAAGCAGTTAGAGCAGGGCTGGATCAGGGCTGAAGCAGTTAGAGCAGGGCTGAAGCAGTTAGAGCAGGGCTGGATCAGGGCTGAAGCAGTTAGAGCAGGGCTGAAACAGTTAGAGCAGGGCTGAAGCAGTTAGAGCAGGGCTGGATCAGGGCTGAAGCAGTTAGAGCAGGGCTGAAGCAGTTAGAGGAGGGCTGAAGCAGGGCTGAAACAGTTAGAGCAGGACTGAAGCAGTTAGAGCAGGGATGAAACAGTTAGAGCAGGGCTGAAACAGGACTGAAGCAGTTAGAGCAGGACTGAAGCAGTTAGAGCAGGGCTGAAACAGGACTGAAGCAGTTAGAGCAGGACTGAAGCAGTTAGAGCAGGGCTGAAACAGGACTGAAGCAGTTAGAGCAGGACTGAAGCAGTTAGAGCAGGGCTGAAACAGTTAGAGCAGGGCTGAAACAGGGCTGAAACAGTTAGAGCAGGGCTGAAACAGTTAGAGCAGGGCTGAAACAGGGCTGAAACAGTTAGAGCAGGGCTGAAGCAGTGCTGAAGCAGTTAGAGCAGGGCTGAAGCAGTTAGAGCAGGGCTGAAACAGTTAGAGCAGGGCTGAAGCAGTTAGAGCAGGGCTGAAGCAGGGTTGAAGCAGTTAGAGCAGGGCTGAAGCAGTTAGAGCAGGGCTGAAACAGTTAGAGCAGGGCTGAAGCAGTTAGAGCAGGGCTGAAACAGTTAGAGCAGGGCTGAAGCAGTTAGATTAGGGCTGAAGCAGGGCTGAAGCAGTTAGAGCAGGGCTGAAGCAGTTAGAGCAGGGCTGAAACAGTTAGAGCAGGGCTGAAGCAGTTAGAGCAGGGCTGAAACAGTTAGAGCAGGGCTGAAGCAGTTAGATTAGGGCTGAAGCAGGGCTGAAGCAGTTAGAGCAGGGCTGAAGCAGTTAGATTAGGGCTGAAGCAGGGCTGAAGCAGTTAGAGCAGGGCTGAAACAGTTAGAACAGGGCTGAAACAGTTAGAGCAGGGCTGAAGCAGTTAGAGCAGGGCTGAAGCAGTTAGAGCAGGGCTGAAACAGTTAGAGCAGGGCTGAAGCAGTTAGAGCAGGGCTGAAGCAGTTAGAGCAGGGCTGAAGCAGGGCTGAAGCAGTTAGAGCAGGGCTGAAGCAGTTAGAGCAGGGCTGAAGCAGTTAGAGCAGGGCTGAAACAGTTAGAGCAGGGCTGAAGCAGTTAGAGCAGGGCTGAAGCAGTTAGAGCAGGGCTGAAGCAGGGCTGAAGCAGTTAGAGCAGGGCTGAAGCAGTTAGAGCAGGGCTGAAACAGTTAGAGCAGGGCTGAAGCAGTTAGAGCAGGGCTGAAGCAGTTAGAGCAGGGCTGAAGCAGGGCTGAAGCAGTTAGAGCAGGACTGAAGCAGTTAGAGCAGGGATGAAACAGTTAGAGCAGGGCTGAAACAGGACTGAAGCAGTTAGAGCAGGACTGAAGCAGTTAGAGCAGGGCTGAAACAGGACTGAAGCAGTTAGAGCAGGACTGAAGCAGTTAGAGCAGGGCTGAAACAGGACTGAAGCAGTTAGAGCAGGACTGAAGCAGTTAGAGCAGGGCTGAAACAGTTAGAGCAGGGCTGAAACAGGGCTGAAACAGTTAGAGCAGGGCTGAAACAGTTAGAGCAGGGCTGAAACAGGGCTGAAACAGTTAGAGCAGGGCTGAAGCAGGGCTGAAGCAGTTAGAGCAGGGCTGAAGCAGTTAGAGCAGGGCTGAAACAGTTAGAGCAGGGCTGAAGCAGTTAGAGCAGGGCTGAAGCAGGGTTGAAGCAGTTAGAGCAGGGCTGAAGCAGTTAGAGCAGGGCTGAAACAGTTAGAGCAGGGCTGAAGCAGTTAGAGCAGGGCTGAAACAGTTAGAGCAGGGCTGAAGCAGTTAGATTAGGGCTGAAGCAGGGCTGAAGCAGTTAGAGCAGGGCTGAAGCAGTTAGAGCAGGGCTGAAACAGTTAGAGCAGGGCTGAAGCAGTTAGAGCAGGGCTGAAACAGTTAGAGCAGGGCTGAAGCAGTTAGATTAGGGCTGAAGCAGGGCTGAAGCAGTTAGAGCAGGGCTGAAGCAGTTAGATTAGGGCTGAAGCAGGGCTGAAGCAGTTAGAGCAGGGCTGAAACAGTTAGAGCAGGGCTGAAACAGTTAGAGCAGGGCTGAAGCAGTTAGAGCAGGGCTGAAGCAGTTAGAGCAGGGCTGAAACAGTTAGAGCAGGGCTGAAGCAGTTAGAGCAGGGCTGAAGCAGTTAGAGCAGGGCTGAAGCAGGGCTGAAGCAGTTAGAGCAGGGCTGAAGCAGTTAGAGCAGGGCTGAAGCAGTTAGAGCAGGGCTGAAACAGTTAGAGCAGGGATGAAGCTGTTAGAGCAGGGCTGAAGCAGTTAGAGCAGGGCTGAAGCAGGGCTGAAGCAGTTAGAGCAGGGCTGAAGCAGTTAGAGCAGGGCTGAAACAGTTAGAGCAGGGCTGAAGCAGTTAGAGCAGGGCTGAAGCAGTTAGAGCAGGGCTGAAGCAGGGCTGAAGCAGTTAGAGCAGGGCTGAAGCAGTTAGAGCAGGGCTGAAACAGTTAGAGCAGGGCTGAAGCAGTTAGAGCAGGGCTGAAGCAGTTAGAGCAGGGCTGAAGCAGGGCTGAAGCAGTTAGAGCAGGACTGAAGCAGTTAGAGCAGGGATGAAACAGTTAGAGCAGGGCTGAAACAGGACTGAAGCAGTTAGAGCAGGACTGAAGCAGTTAGAGCAGGGCTGAAACAGGACTGAAGCAGTTAGAGCAGGACTGAAGCAGTTAGAGCAGGGCTGAAACAGGACTGAAGCAGTTAGAGCAGGACTGAAGCAGTTAGAGCAGGGCTGAAACAGTTAGAGCAGGGCTGAAACAGGGCTGAAACAGTTAGAGCAGGGCTGAAACAGTTAGAGCAGGGCTGAAACAGGGCTGAAACAGTTAGAGCAGGGCTGAAGCAGGGCTGAAGCAGTTAGAGCAGGGCTGAAGCAGTTAGAGCAGGGCTGAAACAGTTAGAGCAGGGCTGAAGCAGGGTTGAAGCAGTTAGAGCAGGGCTGAAACAGTTAGAGCAGGGCTGAAGCAGTTAGAGCAGGGCTGAAACAGTTAGAGCAGGGCTGAAGCAGTTAGATTAGGGCTGAAGCAGGGCTGAAGCAGTTAGAGCAGGGCTGAAGCAGTTAGAGCAGGGCTGAAACAGTTAGAGCAGGGCTGAAGCAGTTAGAGCAGGGCTGAAACAGTTAGAGCAGGGCTGAAGCAGTTAGATTAGGGCTGAAGCAGGGCTGAAGCAGTTAGAGCAGGGCTGAAGCAGTTAGATTAGGGCTGAAGCAGGGCTGAAGCAGTTAGAGCAGGGCTGAAACAGTTAGAGCAGGGCTGAAACAGTTAGAGCAGGGCTGAAGCAGTTAGAGCAGGGCTGAAGCAGTTAGAGCAGGGCTGAAACAGTTAGAGCAGGGCTGAAGCAGTTAGAGCAGGGCTGAAGCAGTTAGAGCAGGGCTGAAGCAGGGCTGAAGCAGTTAGAGCAGGGCTGAAGCAGTTAGAGCAGGGCTGAAGCAGTTAGAGCAGGGCTGAAACAGTTAGAGCAGGGCTGAAGCAGTTAGAGCAGGGCTGAAGCAGTTAGAGCAGGGCTGAAGCAGGGCTGAAGCAGTTAGAGCAGGGCTGAAGCAGTTAGAGCAGGGCTGAAACAGTTAGAGCAGGGCTGAAGCAGGGCTGAAGCAGTTAGAGCAGGGCTGAAGCAGTTAGAGCAGGGCTGAAGCAGTTAGAGCAGGGCTGAAGCAGGGCTGAAGCAGTTAGAGCAGGGCTGAAGCAGTTAGAGCAGGGCTGAAGCAGGGCTGAAGCAGTTAGAGCAGGGCTGAAGCAGTTAGAGCAGGGCTGAAGCAGTTAGAGCAGGGCTGAAGCAGGGCTGAAGCAGTTAGAGCAGGGCTGAAACAGTTAGAGCAGGGCTGAAACAGTTAGAGCAGGGCTGAAACAGTTAGAGCAGGGCTGAAGCAGTTAGAGCAGGGCTGAAGCAGGGCTGAAGCAGTTAGAGCAGGGCTGAAACAGTTAGAGCAGGGCTGAAACAGTTAGAGCAGGGCTGAAACAGTTAGAGCAGGGCTGAAACAGTTAGAGCAGGGCTGAAGCAGTTAGAGCAGGGCTGAAACAGTTAGAGCAGGGCTGAAGCAGTTAGATTAGGGCTGAAGCAGGGCTGAAGCAGTTAGAGCAGGGCTGAAGCAGTTAGATTAGGGCTGAAGCAGGGCTGAAGCAGTTAGAGCAGGGCTGAAACAGTTAGAGCAGGGCTGAAACAGTTAGAGCAGGGCTGAAGCAGTTAGAGCAGGGCTGAAGCAGTTAGAGCAGGGCTGAAACAGTTAGAGCAGGGCTGAAGCAGTTAGAGCAGGGCTGAAGCAGTTAGAGCAGGGCTGAAGCAGGGCTGAAGCAGTTAGAGCAGGGCTGAAGCAGTTAGAGCAGGGCTGAAGCAGTTAGAGCAGGGCTGAAACAGTTAGAGCAGGGCTGAAGCAGTTAGAGCAGGGCTGAAGCAGTTAGAGCAGGGCTGAAGCAGGGCTGAAGCAGTTAGAGCAGGGCTGAAGCAGTTAGAGCAGGGCTGAAACAGTTAGAGCAGGGCTGAAGCAGGGCTGAAGCAGTTAGAGCAGGGCTGAAGCAGTTAGAGCAGGGCTGAAGCAGTTAGAGCAGGGCTGAAGCAGGGCTGAAGCAGTTAGAGCAGGGCTGAAGCAGTTAGAGCAGGGCTGAAGCAGGGCTGAAGCAGTTAGAGCAGGGCTGAAGCAGTTAGAGCAGGGCTGAAGCAGTTAGAGCAGGGCTGAAGCAGGGCTGAAGCAGTTAGAGCAGGGCTGAAACAGTTAGAGCAGGGCTGAAACAGTTAGAGCAGGGCTGAAACAGTTAGAGCAGGGCTGAAGCAGTTAGAGCAGGGCTGAAGCAGGGCTGAAGCAGTTAGAGCAGGGCTGAAACAGTTAGAGCAGGGCTGAAACAGTTAGAGCAGGGCTGAAACAGTTAGAGCAGGGCTGAAACAGTTAGAGCAGGGCTGAAACAGTTAGAGCAGGGCTGAAACAGTTAGAGCAGGGCTGAAACAGTTAGAGCAGGGCTGAAACAGTTAGAGCAGGGCTGAAACAGTTAGAGCAGGGCTGAAACAGTTAGAGCAGGGCTGAAGCAGGGCTGAAGCAGTTAGAGCAGGGCTGAAACAGTTAGAGCAGGGCTGAAACAGTTAGAGCAGGGCTGAAACAGTTAGAGCAGGGCTGAAACAGTTAGAGCAGGGCTGAAACAGTTAGAGCAGGGCTGAAACAGTTAGAGCAGGGCTGAAACAGTTAGAGCAGGGCTGAAACAGTTAGAGCAGGGCTGAAACAGTTAGAGCAGGGCTGAAACAGTTAGAGCAGGGCTGAAACAGTTAGAGCAGGGCTGAAACAGTTAGAGCAGGGCTGAAACAGTTAGAGCAGGGCTGAAGCAGGGCTGAAACAGTTAGAGCAGGGCTGAAACAGTTAGAGCAGGGCTGAAACAGTTAGAGCAGGGCTGAAACAGTTAGAGCAGGGCTGAAACAGTTAGAGCAGGGCTGAAACAGTTAGAGCAGGGCTGAAACAGTTAGAGCAGGGCTGAAACAGTTAGAGCAGGGCTGAAACAGTTAGAGCAGGGCTGAAACAGTTAGAGCAGGGCTGAAGCAGGGCTGAAACAGTTAGAGCAGGGCTGAAACAGTTAGAGCAGGGCTGAAACAGTTAGAGCAGGGCTGAAACAGTTAGAGCAGGGCTGAAACAGTTAGAGCAGGGCTGAAACAGTTAGAGCAGGGCTGAAACAGTTAGAGCAGGGCTGAAACAGTTAGAGCAGGGCTGAAACAGTTAGAGCAGGGCTGAAACAGTTAGAGCAGGGCTGAAACAGTTAGAGCAGGGCTGAAACAGTTAGAGCAGGGCTGAAACAGTTAGAGCAGGGCTGAAACAGTTAGAGCAGGGCTGAAACAGTTAGAGCAGGGCTGAAACAGTTAGAGCAGGGCTGAAACAGTTAGAGCATCTCTCCACCCTGCGTTTAATAACAGATATTTCATTTAGCAGATGTTTTTATCCAAAGCCAGTCATGCATGCAAACATTTTTACCACCAAGCTACTGCTAAATGTAGTTATATTACTGTAGTTATATTACTGTAGTTATATTACTGTAGTTATATTACTGTAGTTATATTACTGTAGTTATATTACTGTAGTTATATTACTGTAGTTATATTACTAGTTCAACTACCACCAAGCTACTACTAAATGTAGTTATATTACTGTAGTTATATTACTGTAGTTATATTACTTTAGTTATATTACTAGTTCAACTACCACGAAGCTACTACTAAATGTAGTTATATTACTGTAGTTATATTACTGTAGTTATATTACTGTAGTTATATTACTAGTTCAACTACCACCAAGCTACTGCTAAATGTAGTTATATTACTGTAGTTATATTACTGTAGTTATATTACTGTAGTTATATTACTGTAGTTATATTACTGTAGTTATATTACTGTAGTTATATTACTGGTTCAACTACCACCAAGCTACTGCTAAATGTTTTTATATTACTGGTTCAACTACATGTAGATCCCCACAATGAACACAGGGTAGTCAAAATCATGATTTGTTTTGCTATTTTAAAGGGCTATCGCAAGGCCGATATCTATACAGCAGTATGATGTACTGTACCTGCAGTAAACTGCCGCCAGGCGTAGGTGTTGAAGACCAGGGAACGGCAGGGAGTTAGGAGAGGGGGAGGGAGGGAGGGAGGGAGGGAGGAGTGTTGAAGACCAGGGAAAGGCAACCGGCGGCCCGTGGAGCCCCTCTGAGTCTTAAAAATATCTTCTTATAAGGCGCATAACATGTTGTGTCTCTTATGTAGGACATTTTCAACTGATTAAAAACGGCTGTTAATTAAGATAATCAAGATCATAATGGATTTGACACTTCCTCAACCAACTAACTGACTGAAACAAGACACCTAACCTCGTAGGTACCCGGGGTCCCTCCCTGATAGTGAACCTCTCTGGTGCACACTCAGGTTGGGCTATACGAGGATGACAGAAGGTAAAACAGCCTAGAGACCCACCTCTACAGCTAAACTCTGTCTGGTGGAGAGGAGCTGTCTCAGCGGTGTGGGGGGAGGGGGTCATCACCGTGGGTACTGGAGGACGACGGCAAAAAAAAACAGCATCAGTGTAAACTATGTCTGGTACAGCCTCGCCATCGCGTTACCATGACTACTGAAGAGATGGGAGATTGAGAGGGGGGGGGGGGGGGGATAAGGGAGGAGATGACAACAATATCAACAACGTCAACATCAACAACAATAACAAGGCTGGGGATTGGCTGGGGAAACCAGAGTGGAATTGTATAGGTATGTACAGTATGTAACATTATGTACACACCAACCTGGACTCAGGGGCAGACGTAACATAGTAAGCGTAAATACCGAGAGGCATCCGGTCCCGAATAGACCATTTCAAACCTGGGGACGCTCTCGGTTTCTCTCCGTGGAGTGATGAAACAAACAACATCTACGGGCCCAAACCATCAGCAACAGGAAAATATTATTTCTGTCACATATGGAAAGAGGAGAGCAGCAAGGGACGGATGGAGGGAGGGGGAGAGCAGATAGAGGCTGGGAGGGAGGGAGGGAGGAGAGGGGGAGGGAGGACAGGAGGAAGGAGAGGGGGGGAGGGAGGACAGGAGGAAGGAGAGGGGGAGGGAGGGAGGTAGGAGGCGAGAAAGGAGAAGCAGAGAGAGGCTTGGAGAGGGAGAGGGATTGAAAGGGTTGTAGTGGTTCTCTGCTGGGGGATGGGTTTCCGCAATTTCAGAATGCTGCAGCAATGAGCACTGAAGCAGAATGATCACAGAGAGACAGGGGAGAGGAGAGGAGAGGAGAGGAGAGGAGAGGAGAGGAGAGGAGAGGAGAGGAGAGGAGAGGAGAGGAGAGGAGAGGAGAGGAGGAAGCTAGAAGAAGATGTTATATTACACTGTCTCGCATTACATACACAATCAGGAGAAAAGGAAGATGACAGTGGAATGAAGTAGATGGCCAGAGGAAGATGATGTAGGGGCAGGGAGAATGGAGGGAGGGAGAGAGGGAGGCAGGAGGAAGGAGAGGGGGAGGGAGGGAGTTAGGAGAGGTGGAGGGAGGGAGGGAGGGAGGGAGGGAGGCAGGAGGAAGGAGAGGGGGAGGGAGGGAGTTAGGAGAGGTGGAGGGAGGGAGGGAGGGAGGGAGGGAGGGAGGGAGGGAGGGAGGGGAGGGGAGGGAGTTAGGAGAGGGGGAGGGAGTTAGGAGAGGGGGAGGGAGGAGAGGAGGAGAGGAGGAAGGAGAGGGGGAGGAGGGAGGAGATACAAATATAAATAAATATAAATCAGTGTGTTCAGAGCCTAAAACACTCCTTCATTTTTTCATTATTCTGTCTGTCCGTGTGCGTGTCCGTGTGCGTGTCCGTGTGCGTGTCCGTGTGTGTTTCTGATGTAAGACAGTGGAATTTTCCACCGTTCCAAGGTACTTGGATAATAATAATAACTAGTAACCCTAACCCTAACCCTAACCCTAACCCTAACCCTAACCCTAACCCTAACCCTAACCCTAACCCTAACCCTAACCCTAACCCTAACCCTAATCCTAACCCTAACCCTAACCCTAACCCTAACCCTAACCCTAACCCTAACCCTAACCCTAACCCTAACCCTAACCCTAACCCTAACCCTAACCCTAACCCTAACCCTAACCCTAACACCTAACCCTAACCCTAACCCTAACCCTAACCCTAACCCTAACCCTAACCCTAACCCTAACCCTAACCCTAACCCTAACCCTAACCCTAACCCTAACCCTAACCCTAACCCTAACCCTAACCCTAACTCTAACCCTAACCCTAACCCTAACCCTATCCCTTACTGTAACCCTATCCCTTACCGTAACCCTAACCCTTACTGTAACCCTAACCCTTACTGTAACCCTATCCCTTACTGTAACCCTAACCCTTACTGTAACCCTAACCCTTACTGTAACCCTATCCCTTACTGTAACCCTAACCCTTACTGTAACCCTAGCCCTTACTGTAACCCTAACCCTTACTGTAACCCTAACCCTTACTGTAACCCTATCCCTTACTGTAACCCTAGCCCTTACTGTAACCCTATCCCTTACTGTAACCCTATCCCTTACTGTAACCCTAGCCCTTACTGTAACCCTAGCCCTTACTGTAACCCTATCCCTTACTGTAACCCTATCCCTTACTGTAACCCTAGCCATTACTGTAACCCTAGCCCTTACTGTAACCCTATCCCTTACTGTAAACCTAACCCTTACTGTAACCCTATCCCTTACTGTAATCTTATCCCTTACTGTAACCCTAGCCCTTACTGTAACCCTATCCCTTACTGTAACCCTATCCCTTACTGTAACCCTAGCCCTTAGTGTAACCCTATCCCTTACTGTAACCCTAACCCTTACTGTAACCCTAGCCCTTACTGCAACCCTAGCCCTTACTGTAACCCTATCCCTTACTGTAACCCTATCCCTTACTGTAACCCTAGCCCTTACTGTAACCCTATCCCTTACTGTAACCCTAGCCCTTACTGTAACCCTATCCCTTACTGTAACCCTAGCCCTTACTGTAACCCTAGCCCTTACTGTAACCCTAGCCCTTACTGTAACCCTAGTCCTTACTGTAACCCTAGCCCTTACTGTAACCCTAGCCCTTACTGTAACCCTAACCGTTACTGTAACCCTATCCCTTACTGTAACCCTAGCCCTTACTGTAACCCTAACTCTTACTGTAACCCTAGCCCTTACTGTAACCCTAGCCCTTACTGTAACCCTAACTCTTACAGTAACCCTAGCCCTTACTGTAACCCTAACCCTTACTGTAACCCTAACTCTTACTGTAACCCTATCCCTTACAGTAACCCTAGCCCTTACTGTAACCCTAGCCCTTACTGTAACCCTAGCCCTTACTGTAACCCTAGCCCTTACTGTAACCCTAACCCTTACTGTAACCCTAGCCCTTACTGTAACCCTTGCCCTTACTGTAACCCTAGCCCTTACCCTGAAAAATGGGTTTTAACAAACAGGACAATGGATGGAATATAACATGGTTTTATTATATTTGTATATATTGATATAATGTTTTATTTTGTTTAGTTTTCCCTTTCTCCCCCTTATTTTACGTTTCAACAGAATAAAACAATAAAACCAAGTTAACGTATAATGTTGGTGTTATATTCACGTCATCCAACAACACTACGGTTGAATACTTCTCTCACCAAACCTGTACTGCCACGCAGAAAAACAGTTCTTTTAGAAAATCACTTCATTTATGACCCTAGGAGGACACCTACCGGCCTTTTTAAGTATTACATACAAAATAACGTTATTTTTTTCATATATAACATTTAACTAGGCAAGTCAGTTTAGAACAAATTCTTATTTACAATGACGGCCTACCGGGGAACAGTGGGTTAAACTGCCTTGTGGGTTAAACTGCCTAATTAAACACAAAACACATTAGTGTTTCATTAGCTAGTTATCTAAGTTACTTACTGACTAAGCTTCTTCTTATTCATGTTGTCGTTGGATTTCAGGTGGAGTGGCATTGCTGACAGGCCAGCATGTTGACAGGCCAGCATGTTGACAGGCCAGCATTGTTGACAGGCCAGCATGTTGACAGGCCAGCATGTTGACAGGCCAGCATGTTGACAGGCCAGCATGTTGACAGGCCAGCATGTTGACAGGCCAGCATTGTTGACAGGCCAGCATGTTGACAGGCCAGCATGTTGACAGGCCAGCATGTTGACAGGCCAGCATGTTGACAGGCCAGCATGTTGACAGGCCAGCATGTTGACAGGCAAGCATGTTGACAGGCCAGGGCCCATTTCACAAAGAATCTGAGTAGGAGTACTGATTTAGGATCAGTTTTGCCTTCACACTGAGTACAATTACATTGACAGGGAGGATGCTGTCCTATAGATCACCATCCTTACTCTGAGATGCTTTGTGAACATGGGCTCTGGAAGAAAGCTGTTGCACAATACCTTGCAGATCAGTCGTTTCACCACAGGACCCTAGAGAAGGGGTAGGGAACCCTGTTCCTGCAGCACCACAGGACCCTAGAGAAGGGGTAGGGAACCCTGTTCCTGGAGCACCACAGGACCCTAGAGAAGGGGGAGGGAACCCTGTTCCTGGAATGCCACAGGACCCTAGAGAAGGGGTAGGGAACCCTGTTCCTGGAGTGCTGCAGGACCCTAGAGAAGGGGTAGGGAACCCTGTTCCTGGAGCGCTGCAGGACCCTAGAGAAGGGGTAGGGAACCCTGATCCTGGAGCACCACAGGACCCTAGAGAAGGGGTAGGGAACCCTGTTCCTGGAGTGCCACAGGACCCTAGAGAAGGGGTAGGGAACCCTGTTCCTGCAGCACCACAGGACCCTAGAGAAGGGGTAGAGAACCCTGTTCCTGGAGCACCACAGGACCCTAGAGAAGGGGTAGGGAACCCTGTTCCTGGAGTGCTGCAGGACCCTAGAGAAGGGGTAGGGAACCCTGTTCCTGGAGCGCCACAGGACCCTAGAGAAGAGGTAGGGAACCCTGTTCCTGGAGTGCTGCAGGACCCTAGAGAAGGGGTAGAGAACCCTGTTCCTGGAGCACCACAGGACCCTAGAGAAGGGGTAGGGAACCCTGTTCCTGGAGTGCTGCAGGACCCTAGAGAAGGGTTAGGGAACCCTGTTCCTGGAGCAACACAGGACCCTAGAGAAGGGGTAGAGAACCCTGTTCCTGGAGTGCCACAGGACCCTAGAGTATTTCAGTACAGCACCGTCTCCGTTCAACCCGACCCCTTTCCCTGTGTTTCAACTGGTCGTTCAGTACAGCACCGTCTCCGTTCAACCCAACCCCTTTCCCTGTGTTTCAACTGGTCGTTCAGTACAGCAACGTCTCCGTTCAACCCGACCCCTTTCCCTGTGTTTCAACTGGTCGTTCAGTACAGCACCGTCTCCGTTCAACCCGACCCCTTTCCCTGTGTTTCAACTGGTCGTTCAGTACAGCACCGTCTCCGTTCAACCCGACCCCTTTCCCTGTGTTTCAACTGGTCGTTCAGTACAGCACCGTCTCCGTTCAACCCGACCCCTTTCCCTGTGTTTCAACTGGTCGTTCAGTACAGCAACGTCTCCGTTCAATTGAACGTTCTATTACTATTCTATTACGTTTTGATGTGCTGAACGCAGCCCTGACCAACTGAGCTAATTGATCAGTTCAGTGATTAGCCTAAATTCAACACACCTGGACTTCCAGGTCGATTAAATCAAAAACATGAAGTGGCCGCAGCCCTCCAGGACCAAGGACACCTACCCTTTCCCTAGAGGTATTAATCAGCGCTTATGAACTGAATATTGTATGTGAATGTCCATATATATCAATGACACTAAAACATGGGTTGAATTGTTCAGCAACATTTGCAGTAAATGCTAACATGGCTTTGGTGATGAGAGGTACAGCATGTATGTATTGTCATCTCCCTATCAGGCCACTGCATGCTGGGACAAGGTCCTTACCTGGGAGTACAGCATCAGTCTCTCTGTCTCACAGCCATTCTGTCAACATGTATTATATGCAACCACTGAAATTCATACCAACAGCTACGGACGCAATCACTGACTTGTATTCACTTTGTGTACTTGTCCCCATTCATAAATGTTGTCTGGGATATACAGAGCCTTTGGAAAGTATTCAGACCCCTTGACTTTTTCCACATATTGTTATGTTACAACCTGAGCTCAATTTCAACTCTCATAGCAAAGGGTCTGAATACTTACGTAAATAAGGTATTTCTGTTTTTTATTTGTAATAAAAATATATATATAGTTGAAGTCGGAAGTTTACATACACCTTAGCCAAATACATTTAAACTCAGTTTTTCACAATTCCTGACATTTAATCCTAATAAAAATTCCCTGTCTTAGGTCAGTTACAATCACCACTTTATTTTAAGAATGTGAAATGTCAGAATAATAGTAGAGAGAATTATTTATTTCAGCTTTAAGTTTTTTCATCATATTCCCAGTGGGTCAGAAGTTTACATACACTCAATTAGTATTTGGTAGCATTGCCTTTAAATTGTTTAACTTGGGTCAAACGTTTCGGGTAGCCTTCCACAAGCTTCCCACAATAAGTTGGGTGAATTTTGGCCCATTTCTCCTGACAGAGCTGGTGTAACTGAGTCAGGTTTGTAGGCCTCCTTGCTTGCACACGCTTTTTCAGTTCTGCCCACAAATGTTCGATAGGATTGAGGTCAGGGCTTTGTGATGGCCACTCCAATACCTTGACTTTGTTGTCCTTAAGCCATTTTGCCACAACTTTGGAAGTATGCTTAGGGTCATTGTCCATTTGGAAGACCCATTTGGGACCAAGATTTCACTTCCTGATTGACGTCTTGAGATGTTGCTTCAATATATCCACATAATGTTCCATCCTCATGATGCCATCTATGTTGTGAAGTGCACCAGTTCCTCCTGCAGTAAAGCACCCCCACAACATGATGCTGCCACCCCCGTGCTTCACTGTTGGGATGGTGATCTTCGACTTGCAAGCCTCCTCCTTTTTCCTCCAAACATAACGATGGTCATTATGGCCAAACAGTTCTATTTTTGTTTCATCAGACCAGAGGACATTTCTCCAAAAAGTATGATCCTTGTCCCCATGTGCAGTTGCAAACCATAATCTGGCTTTTTTATGGCGGTTTTGGAGCAGTGGCTTCTTCCTTGCTGAGCAGCCTTTCAGGTTATGTCGATATAGGACTCGTTTTACTGTGGATATAGATACTTTTGTACCTGTTTCCTCCAGCATCTTCACAAGGTCCTTTGCTGTTGTTCTGGGATTGATTTACACTTTTCGCACCAAATTACGTTCATCTCTAGGAGACAGAACGCGTCTCCTTCCTGAGCGGTATGACGGCTGCGTGGTCCCATGGTGTTTATACTTGCATACTATTGTTTGTACAGATGAACATGGTACCTTCAGGCGTTTGGAAATTGCTCCCAAGGATGAACCAGACTTGTGGAGGTCTACAATTTTTTTCTGAGGTCTTGGCTGATTTCTTTTGATTTTCCCATGATGTCAAGTTTGAAGGTAGGCCTTGAAATACATCCACAGGTACACCTCCAATTGACTCAAACGATGTCAATTAGCCTATCAGAAGCTTCTAAAGCCATGACATCCTTTTCTGTAATTTTCCAAGCTGTTTAAAGGCACAGTCAACTTAGTGTATGTAAACTTCTGACCCACTGGAATTGTGATACAGTGAATTATAAGTGAAATTATCTGTCTGTAAACAATTGTTGGAAAAAATACTTGTGTCATGCACAAAGTAGATGTCCTAACTGACTTGCCAAAACTGTAGTTTGTTAACAAGAAATTTGTGGAGTGGTTGAAAAACGAGTTTTAATGACTCCAACCTAAGTGTATGTAAACTTATGACTTCACCTGTGTATATGGTACGTGTATTTTTTATTTATTTATCTAGGCAAGCCATTTAGGAACAAATTCTTATTTTCAATGACAGCCTAGGAACAGTGGGTTAACTGCCTTGTTCAGGGGCAGAACGACAGATTTGTACCTTGTCAGCTCGGGGGATTCCATCTTGCAACCTTTCGGTTACTAGTCCAACGCTCTAACCACTAGGCTACCCTGCCGCCCAAATGTATTTGTATGTATGTATGTATGTATGTATATATATACAGTGTGTACGTATATATGTGTGTATATATGTGTGTATATATGTTTTGAGTTAGCTAGCCCTCCTTCCGAGCACAAATTGGTCGTCACTAGTTACCACAAACACAAAGTCATAAACCCCGCCTATTTCTACTAATTCTCTTCTTATTAAAATGTAATTTTTAACCTAACCTTAACCCTAACCTTAACCACACGTCTAACCGTATGCCTAACCATAATCAAATTGAGACAAAATAAGCTAATTTGTGTTTTAATTTTTAACAATATAGCCCATTTTGACTTTGTGGCTGTGGTAAACAAGGATTTATGTATGCCCTAGATGACTGAACAGGTGGTGCCGTTTTAAAGCCACGATGTCGAACATCCTTTAGAAGTTATACAAATGCATGTATTAATGTCAACATTTATTATTGCCACGCTTATTCTATCACAAACACCTTAAAGCATACTTTTAAATTATAATATGTGAGCCAATTGTATTTATTTGGGGGGTACAAATAAAAACATCCTTAAAGTATGACTTCTTGAAAGTTTATTGTCTCCACTAGAACAACGAAAAAATACTTAAATACATGTCATTTTGTTTTTGAAAAATGTCATTGAAATACTGTAGAATTCCATCCATTCCTATGGAGGACTGTTCCCACTGGGGAGTGCCAATATGGCCGACCAGTGGCGTCAAAGCCTCTCATTGGTCAATACACAGCACCAGAAATCCAGGTTTTACATACATGATTGGTGGTAACTTGTGACAACCGCGCGAAGTGGAGTGCCAACAATTTTGCACATGCCCAGAGCAGGGCGCAAACCAATGACGTCAGCTAAGACCACAATCATTGCTTGCTGCGATGGGGCAAAGAGAGAGAGAGGTTTTACTCTCTCCAAACATATGTCCAAAATAAACCCAATGTGTTTCTATGGGCCTATTTTGGGCCTAAGCCTGTCACCTGCCTTCCTGTCTTTGGGAAAATGACTCCCATTGTTAGGTCGGAGACATCTGGTCATTACATACAGATCTCTGATGCTGCTGGTTTGAATGGAGTTTGTACAAAGTAACCATTTGAGGTTGTTGTTACAATACAAGTGAGGCCGCCCAAGACATCTAGCATGGAGTTACATGTAGCATGGGGTTAGACGTAGCACGGGGTTAGATGTAGCATGGGGTTAGATGTAGCACGGGGTTAGATGTAGCATGGGGTTAGATGTAGCATGGGGTTAGATGTAGCACGGAGTTAGATGTAGCATGGGGTTAGATGTAGCACGGGGTTAGATGTAGCACGGGGTTAGATGTAGCATGGGGTTAGATGTAGCATGGGGTTAGATGTAGCACGGGGTTAGATGTAGCATGGGGTTAGATGTAGCATGGAGTTACATGTAGCATGGGGTTAGACGTAGCACGGGGTTAGATGTAGCATGGGGTTAGATGTAGCACGGGGTTAGATGTAGCATGGGGTTAGATGTAGCACGGAGTTAGATGTAGCATGGGGTTAGATGTAGCACGGGGTTAGATGTAGCACGGGGTTAGATGTAGCATGGGGTTAGATGTAGCATGGGGTTAGATGTAGCATGGAGTTACATGTAGCATGGGGTTAGATGTAGCATGGGGTTAGATGTAGCATGGAGTTAGATGTAGCATGGGGTTAGATGTAGCATGGGGTTAGACGTAGCATGGGGTTAGATGTAGCACGGGGTTAGATGTAGCATGGGGTTAGATGTAGCATGGGGTTAGATGTAGCATGGGGTTAGATGTAGCATGGGGTTAGATGTAGCATGGGGTTAGATGTAGCACGGTGTTAGATGTAGCATGGGGTTAGATGTAGCATGGGGTTAGATGTAGCATGGGGTTAGATGTAGCATGGGGTTAGATGTAGCATGGGGTTAGATGTAGCATGGGGTTAGATGTAGCATGGAGTTAGATGTAGCATGGGGTTAGATGTAGCACGGGGTTAGATGTAGCACGGGGTTAGATGTAGCATGGGGTTAGATGTAGCATGGGGTTAGATGTAGCATGGAGTTACATGTAGCATGGGGTTAGATGTAGCATGGAGTTACATGTAGCATGGAGTTACATGTAGCATGGGGTTACATGTAGCATGGGGTTAGATGTAGCACGGGGTTAGACGTAGCATGGGGTTAGATGTAGTATGGGGTTAGATGTAGCACAGGGTTAGATGTAGCACAGGGTTAGATGTAGCATGGGGTTAGATGTAGCACGGGGTTAGATGTAGCATGGGGTTAGATGTAGCATGGGGTTAGATGTAGCATGGGGTTAGATGTAGCATGAGGTTAGACGTAGCATGGGGTTAGATGTAGCATGAGGTTAGATGTAGCATGGGGTTAGATGTAGCATGGGGTTAGATGTAGCACGGGGTTAGATGTAGCATGGGGTTAGATGTAGTATGGGGTTAGATGTAGCACAGGGTTAGATGTAGCATGGGGTTAGATGTAGCACGGGGTTAGATGTAGCATGGGGTTAGATGTAGCATGGGGTTAGATGTAGCACGGGGTTAGATGTAGCATGGGGTTAGATGTAGCATGAGGTTAGACGTAGCATGGGGTTAGATGTAGCATGAGGTTAGATGTAGCATGGGGTTAGATGTAGCATGGGGTTAGATGTAGCATGGGGTTAGATGTAGCATGGGGTTAGATGTAGCACGGGGTTAGATGTAGCATGGGGTTAGATGTAGCATGGGGTTAGATGTAGCACGGGGTTAGATGTAGCATGGGGTTAGATGTAGCATGGGGTTAGATGTAGCATGGGGTTAGATGTAGCACGGGGTTAGATGTAGCATGGGGTTAGATGTAGCACGGGGTTAGATGTAGCACAGGGTTACATGTAGCATGGGGTTAGATGTAGCATGGGGTTAGATGTAGCATGGAGTTAGATGCTCTGTGGTTGGTCTGGTTTGGTCCAATGCTATACCAAAAACAACAGACAACAGAATGACAATCTAGATTATTTTAGTATGAATTTATCTCTACTATTATAATAACGTTATAATAAAGGACAAGAAATACTTACGGTTAAAAGTACATGGAGTTAGTTTTCTAATGCTAACTACATTAAATGTTAACTACTTTGAATTATCTGAAGTAAAGCAATATTTTCCCCTATAATTCATAACGTATTTTTTGTCTTTTGTTTTCCATGAATGTCTTCCCTTTCTTAAAACAATTCCTTTTGTCTTCACTCTGAGCATGAATAAAGGTCTACAACCAACAGTTGAACTGCACAGGATGCAGTAGGTGAATTGTCTTTCAGTTGGCTACAGTGAGGAGTGATGAGAGGAGAACAAGGGGTTTAGATTAGGTGTTGTAAAGAGTACGAGGGGTGGGAGAGCGAGAGAGGCGGGGGGGGGGTGGATGGGAGAGAGCGAGAGAGGGCGGCGGGGGGGGGATGGGAGAGCGAGAGAGGCGGGGGGGGGGGTGGATGGGAGAGAGCGAGAGAGGGCGGCGGGGGGGGGGATGGGAGAGCGAGAGAGGCGGGGGGGGGGAGCGAGAGAGTCAGGGGGGGAGGTGGATGGGAGAGAGCGAGAGAGCGGAAGGTGAGGACTCCAGGGCACCAACGGATGGGCCTGTGAACCTACTGGACTAGACCTGTGGTTACTAATCTCTCCATGTCATTCACTGCCATTTCCCCAGCGCAGAACTGTCTGCCCAACACACACACACAAACCCACCAGATGAACCTGTTTGTCTGTAACAGAGGAAGAGAAAGAAAAAAAAAATACCCGCTTGCCATGCTGAAAAACACATGCCATCACCACCAACCTCCCTCTGTTTTCAACTGGTCCGGAAAACCATAACCCTCCTGCATTGCACAATGGGGCTCCAAGCACAGCCTGGGGAGAGATGTGGTCAACCTTGAAAGTGTGACTGATGGAGAGAGAGAGGGAGGAGGAGGAGGAGGAGGGGGGGGGGGGGTTGTTGAAGTTATGAAGAAGATGGTTCCACTCCATTCTCTTCTTGACTCTCGCCTGGTCTCTGTTAGGTCCTCCAGAGTTTTCCCAGGACTGGCTTTCCTAGCACTTCCTGTTAGCTGGTAGGCTAATTGAGATGCTAACAACATTACTGTACTGTACTGTAGGCCTACTGAGGAAGAATTGACAGGGCAAGGCCTAACAAGAGGTTTGAGGTATCTACAATAGAACTACCACTGTCCTGACCTGTAACCACCTACTCCTTGTACTCTAACTGTTCATGCACATCGTGGGAACCGCTGGAACCAAAAGGAATGATGAACAGTACATTCCATATTAGTAAACAACAATTTTGCAGTTTCAAACTGACACATGCACCATTGTACCACTAAACATGTCAAGGAGAGAGGGGGCATTAGTCTTCAGAACTAAAAAGATGACTAGGTGATTCCACTTGAATTCTGCTAATACTTAAGTCAGAATATCCCATCCCACTTTAATAATAATCTGACTTAACCCTACCCGACCTGAATTGACCTGACCTGACCCTGCCCTACCCTATCTGACCTGATAGTGTGGTCGTTGGTATTTACACAGAACCCTGTCTGACCTGATAGTGTGGTTGTGGGTATTTACACAGAACCCTGTCTGACCTGATAGTGTGGTTGTTGGTATTTACACAGAACCCTGTCTGACCTGATAGTGTGGTTGTGGGTATTTACACAGAACCCTGTCTGACCTGATAGTGTGGTCGTTGATATTTACACAGAACCCTGTCTGACCTGATAGTGTGGTCGTTGGTATTTACACAGAACCCTGTCTGACCTGATAGTGTGGTCGTTGGTATTTACACAGAACCCTGTCTGACCTGATAGTGTGGTCGTTGGTATTTACACAGAACCCTGTCTGACCTGATAGTGTGGTTGTGGGTATTTACACAGAACCCTGTCTGACCTGATAGTGGGTTGATAGTGTGGTTGATAATGGGTTGATAATGGGTTGATAGTGGGTTGATAGTGGGTTGATAGTGGGTTGATAGTGGGTTGATAGTGGGGAATCTCAGACTTCAGTGAGTTCAAGACAACTGGGAACTCTGAAAAAAAACGTTCCCCCGACTGGGAAAATACGTTTTGAACGGTCATCCAACTTGGAATTGCAAGTCGAGAACTCGGGCCTCTTTCTACACCTCCGACCAGGATCGCTGACGTCATAATGAGTCGACCCTGTTTGACCGCTCGGTTGTTTAGAAAGCACCATAAATCCAGAGAATGACAGACTTTGATGACAAAGTTTGATGACAAAATTTGCCCACGAAGGATCGCTGCACCACCTTCCTTTTGTTTATTTATTTATTTATTTATTTATTTGACCTTAATTTATACAGGTTTTTGTCATTGAGATAACATCTCTTTTCCAAGAGAGACCTGGTCCAATAGCAGCAGGGGGAACAACGTTTCAGACATAACAACTTACATAAACTAAAACATCATTAAACAAAACTATAAGCACACATACACTACAACAAAAACATTTTATGTTAAAAACACGAAAGTCTTGACTGAAAAACAGCTGGCCTAAAGACAATGACACTCTTCTATGATATATACATCGATCACGTGTTTAAACTCCACCAACAAAACTAGATCATCAAATTTGTAAATGTTCAGGAGAGAATTCCAGGACCACGGAGCTGAGTAACTAAAACTATTTCTACCATGACCTGTTCTAATTCTTGATACTGTTAGAAGCAAATGAGAATGGGACCGTCATTTATATTTATTTACTGACCTGACTAAAAAAGAACAGAGATAAAATGGCATTTTACCCAGTATGGCTTCATAAATCAGTGTATACCAGTGTTTAAGCCTACGCAAGGTCAATGACGACCAGCCAACAGCGCTGTAGAGATCACAATGATGTGTTAGACGTTTCTGATTTGTAATGAACCTGAGGGCTGCATGATATACTGAATCAAGTGCTGTCAGGGTAGTGGTTGAGGCCTGCATGTATATATAACATCACTAAAATTTAAAACTGCCAGTAATGTACATCGTACCAGCTCCTTCCTGGCCTCCAAAGAAAAACAAGCCTTATGCCGGTAAACCTATTTTCAGCTTGAGCTTCCTTATCAAGTTCTCTACATGCACAGTGAAGCTCAGCTTATCATCAACCCACACACCAAAATATTTATACACTTTAACTTGCTCTATAGCATGTCCAGCCAATGTAGCAATGACATGATTGGTAACATGCCTGGCATTTGAAAATACCATGCATTTTGTTTTACCCGAATTTAGAACCAGCTTTAAATCACACAGATTCTGTTGTATGATGTTAAATGCTCGTTGGGCATTTTCAAAAGCTAAAGATAAACTACTACCACTTGAATAAAGAACAGTATCATCTGCATATAAATGAACATCCGCTGTTTCAATAAGATCCCCAATGTTGTTGATGTACAAAATGAACATCAGTGGGCCCAAAATGGAACCTTGCGGAACACCTGAGCACACCTCTATGGACTCAGATTTACAACCATCCACCATTAAAAAAATGTGTACGATTTGATAGGTAATTTATAAACCAATCTAGAGCATGACCAGTAATTCCACAACATTTTAACCTTTGCACTAACACAGCATGGTCCACGGTGTCAAAAGCCTTCGACAAATCAATAAAGACAGACAACACAATGTAACTTCTTATCAAGAGCACAGTGGATGTCATTTAAAACCTTCAATGTTGCTGAAACAGTGCTGTGGCCAGACCTAAAAACCTGATTGCATTCCATTTAAGATGTTGTTTTCTTGGAAGTAGGCCTTCAGCTGCCTACTAACTAAGGACTCCAGTACCTTTGACAGTACATACGATGTTGATATGGGTCGATGGTTGTCAAGTAGCGAAGGATCTCCACCTTTCCTGTTCAAGTGAGCACAACACCACAAGGTGAGTCCAAAAAGGTATTGTATGCTGCTGCATAAATGATGTAATATGCCAGGGAGATATGTATACTGTAGCTAAGAAAGTATTACTAAGTGTATGTTGTGTAGTAAGCTGTTAGTAGCCCATGTGCCTCACCCTAATAATTAGGTCCCTTTTCCACTCATAATTTAGCCTCCTGTTGGTGGTGCACATGTAGCCTATAGCCTGTTTTAGAGGAATGTAATCATTGAATATTGTAAGAGCTTTCATTGTCGAACTTATATGCCCACTTTATTTATCCTGCGGTTCTGACTTGGTGTACAGGGAGAACACTGTAAGAACAGCCCATGTTCTAAATTCTGTCGCTGTACATTTCAAAAGTGCTGAACAAATAGTTATATTGACTATGTCTGTCCTAGCTCACTCATTGTCTTAATCGAAATGATCGATTGCCACTTATCCACTCGTCATCCCCTTATGCCATAGTTTGTACATCTCAATTGTCAGTAGAAACCACATTTGTTTAAGCAAGTCAGCCATATCAGCTATGTTTTCGTAAAAGGCAGTAAATGAGGCTGAAGGAACTGTTTCGCTGCCAGACAAGGCTCCTCTGATAACCAGGTGTAGCAGTGGTAAGGTGTCCGGACTCTGCTGTTGGGACAGCTTTATGTAGGCCCTGACAGTTTGTGGGCACCTTTTGTCACCGTTATAGTGCAATTCATGTATTGTTTAGTGTTGTGTTGTGTTGTGTAGTGGCTTTGCTGGCATGCATCCCCTAAATATTTGGGGAGTTTGCCCCATCAAGATGTACATGCTAAAATCGCCACTAATCACAGCACTGGCAAACCACGGTTTACCAACTCCCTGACCAATATGGCTGACCTTTATCCCATCATAAGAAGGTTCATGTTCATTCTAGTATTCTAATTCTAGTATTCTAATTCTAGTATTCTAATTCTAGTATTCTAATTCTAGTATTCTAAGGTTCAAGTTTTAATGTCAAGTGCACAAGTACAGTGAAATGCCTTTCTTGCAAATTCTAAACCCAACAATGCAGTATTCAATATCAAATGTAGCACTAAAAATAATGTAAGGTAGAACAGACACACACGAGAAATAAAAATAAGAAATAAGCAGAATGCGAGAAAGCAAGAAGCTATATACAGGGTCAGTACCATATTAATATATACTGGAGTGATGGAGGTAGATATGTATAGGGGTAAGGTGACTATATACAGGGTCAGTTCCATATTAACACTGTACAGGGATACTGGAGTGATGGAGGTAGATATGTAGAGGGGTAAGGTGACTATATACAGGGTCAGTTCCATATTAACACTGTACAGGGATACTGGAGTGATGGAGGTAGATATGTACAGGGGTAAGGTGACTATATACAGGGTCAGTACCATATTAACACTGTACAGGGATACTGGAGTGATGGAGGTAGATATGTACAGGGGTAAGGTGACTATATACAGGGTCAGTTCCATATTAACACTGTACAGGGACACTGGAGTGATGGAGGTAGATATGTATAGGGGTAAGGTGACTATATACAGGGTCAGTTCCATATTAACACTGTACAGGGATACTGGAGTGATGGAGGTAGATATGTAGAGGGGTAAGGTGACTATATACAGGGTCAGTTCCATATTAACACTGTACAGGGATACTGGAGTGATGGAGGTAGATATGTATAGGGGGAAGGTGACTATATACTGGGTCAGTTCCATATTAACACTGTACAGGGATACTGGAATGATGGAGGTAGATATGTATAGGGGTAAGGTGACTATATACAGGGTCAGTTCCAGGACCATATTAACAATGCACAGGGATACTGGAGTGATGAGGTAGATATGTATAGGGGTAAGGTGACTATATACTGGGTCAGTTCCATATTAACACTGTACAGGGATACTGGAGTGATGAGGTAGATATGTATAGATATAGATATGGTGCCACAGTGTCTCCTGACCCCTCCTGTCTCAGCCTCCAGTATTTATGCTGCAGTAGTTTATGTGTCGGGGGGCTAGGGTCAGTTGGTTATACCTGGAGTACTTCTCCTATCTTATCCAGTGTCCTGTGTGAATTTAAGTATGATCTCTCTAATTCTCTCGTTCTCTCTTTCTTTCTCTCTCTCGGAGAACCTGAGCCCTAGGACCATACGTCACGGCAAACCGGGCATGATGACTCCTTGCTGTCCCCAGTCCGCCTGGCCTTGCTGCTATTCCAGTTTCAGCTGTTCTGCCTGCGGTCATGGAACCCCTACCTGTCCCAGACCTGCTGTTTTCAACTCTTAATGATCGGCTATGAAAAGCCAACTGATATTTGTTCCTGATTATTATTTGACCATGCTTGTCATTTATGAACATTTTGAAAATCTTGGCTCTCTCTAATTCTCTCCTTCTCTCTTTCTTTCTCTCTCTCGGAGGACCTGAGCCCTAGGACCATACGTCACGGCAAACCGGGCATGATGACTCCTTGCTGTCCCCAGTCCACCTGGCCTTGCTGCTATTCCAGTTTCAACTGTTCTGCCTGCGGTTATGGAACCGCCACCTGTCCCAGACCTGCTATTTTCAACTCTCAATGATCGGCTATGAAAAGCCAACTGAAAATTATTCATGATTATTATTTGACCATGCTTGTCACTTATGAACATTTTGAACATCTTGGCATAGTTCTGTTATAATCTCCACCCGGCACAGCCAGAAGAGGACTGGCCACCCCTCATAGCCTGGTTCCTCTCTAGGTTTCTTCCTAGGTTTTGGCCTTTCTAGGGAGTTTTTCCTAGCCACCGTGCTTCTACACCTGCATTGCTTGCTGTTTGGGGTTTTAGGCTGGGTTTCTGTACAGCACTTTGTGACATTGGCTGATGTGAAAAGGGCTATATAAATACATTTGATTGATATCCAACCGATGGAGGTTGATATGTATAGGGGGAAGGGGACAGGGATACTGGAGTGATAGAGGTAGATATGTATAGGGGGAAGGGGACAGGGATTCTGGAGTGATGGAGGTAGATATGTATAGGGGGAAGGGGACTAGGCATCAGGATGCATGATAAACAGAGTAGCAGCGTAAATGAAGATTGTATGTGTTTGTAGAGTCAGTATAAATGCAGCAGCGTCAATGCAGATTGTGCATAGAGACAAAAAAATATATATATATACAAGGGTCAATATAGTCTGTGTAGCTATTTTGTTAACTATTTATCAGTCTTATGGCTTGGGGATAGAAGCTGTTCAGGAGCCTGTCGATGTCAAACTTGATGCTCCAGTACCGCTTTCTGTGCGGAAGCAGAGAGAACAGTCTATGTTTTGAGTGGCTGAAATCTTTAACGATTTTCCGGGCCTTTCCTTTTACTCCCCCTGTAGCTATTTAGTGTAGCTATTTAGTTAGTGAGCTATTTAGTGTAGCTATTTAGTGTACCTTTTTCTCAGTAGTATAGTATTGATAGAAGCTGTTCCAGAGCCTGTTGGTGTCAGACCTGATGCACCGGTACCTCTTGCCGTGCAGCGGCAGAGAAAAATAGTCTGTGGCTTGAATGGTTGAGGTCTTTGATGATTTTCCGGGCCTTTCTTTTCAAACCGTCTGATGTAGAGGTCCTGGATGGCAGGGAGCTCGGCCCCGGTGATGTACTGGACTGTCCGCACCACCCTCTGGTATAGAGGTCCTGGATGGCAGGGAGCTCGGCCCCGGTGATGTACTGGACTGTCCGCACCACCCTCTGATATAGAGGTCCTGGATGGCAGGGAGCTCGGGCCCAGTGATGTACTGGGCTGTCCTCACCACCCCCTGATATAGAGGTCCTGGATGGCAGGGAACTCGGGCCCAGTGATGTACTGGGCTGTCCTCACCACCCTCTGGAATAGAGGTCCTGGATGGCAGGGAGCTCGGGCCCAGTGATGTACTGGGCTGTCCTCACCACCCTCTGGTATAGAGGTCCTGGATGGCAGGGAGCTCGGCCCCAGTGATGTACTGGGCTGTCCTCACCACCCTCTGGTATAGAGGTCCTGGATGGCAGGGAGCTCGGGCCCAGTGATGTACTGGGCTGTCCTCACCACCCTCTGGTATAGAGGTCCTGGATGGCAGGGAGCTCGGCCCCGGTGATGTACTGGGCTGTCCTCACCACCCTCTGATATAGAGGTCCTGGATGGCAGGGAGCTCGGCCCCAGTGATGTACTGGGCTGTCCTCACCACCTTCTGTAGCGCCATGCAATTGAGGACGGTTCTGTTACCATACCAAAGGGTGATGCAGCCAGTCAAGATGCTCTCAATGGTGCAGCTGTAGAAACTTTTTGAGGATGTGAGGGCCCATGCCAAACATTTTTAACCTCTTGAGGAGGAAGAGGCTCTGTCCCACCTTCTTCGTGACTGTGCATGTGTGGCGACCATTTTAAATCCTTAGTGATTTGGACCCAGAGGAACTTGAAGCTCTAGACCCCACTGCCGCCCTGTCGATGTGGATGGGGGCGTTCTTGTTTCCAGTCGATGTGGATGGGGGCGATCTTGTTTCCCGTCGATGTGGATGGGGGCGTTCTTGTTTCCCGTCGATGTGGATGGGGGCGTTCTTGTTTCCAGTCGATGTGGATGGGGGCGTTCTTGTTTCCCGTTGATGTGGATGGGGGCGTTCTTGTTTCCCGTCGATGTGGATGGGGGCGATCTTGTTTCCCGTCGATGTGGATGGGGGCGATCTTGTTTCCCGTCGATGTAGATGGGGGCGATCTTGTTTCCTGTCGATGTAGATGGGGGCGTTCTTGTTTCCCGTCGATGTGGATGGGGGCGATCTTGTTTCCCGTCGATGTAGATGGGGGCGTTCTTGTTTCCTGTCGATGTGGATGGGGGCGTTCTTGTTTCCCGTCGATGTGGATGGGGGCGTTCTTGTTTCCCGTCGATGTGGATGGGGGCGTTCTTGTTTCCTGTCGATGTGGATGGGGGCGTTCTTGTTTCCTGTCGATGTGGATGGGGGCGTTCTTGTTTCCCTCGATGTGGATGGGGGCGTTCTTGTTTCCCGTCGATGTAGATGGGGGCGTTCTTGTTTCCTGTATTCCATGATCAGCTCCTTGGTCTTACTGACGTAGAGGGAGAGGTTGTTGAACTGGCACCACACGGTCAGGTCTCTGACCACCTCCCTGTAGGCTGACCCCCGTCGTCGCCGGTGATGAGGCCTACCACCGTCGTGTCATCAGCAAACTTAATGATGGCGTTGGAGTCGTGCGTGGCCACGCAGTCGTGGGTGAACAGGGAGTACAGGAGGGGACTAAGCACACATCCCTGTGGAGCCCCCCGTGTTGAAGTTCAGCGTGGCGGAGAGGACACTGCCTACCCTCATCACCTGGGGGCGGCTCATCAGGAAGTCCAGGTTCCAGTAACAGAGGGAGGTGTTCAATCCCAGGGTCCTTAGCTTAGTGATGAGCTTTGTGGGCACTATGGTGTTGAACGCTGAGCTGTAGTCAATGAATAGCATTCTCACATAGGTGTTATTATTATTAATTAATAATTATATTATTATTATTCTCTAGGTGGTTTTGATCATATCCTAGCAGTATGAAAAGTCTAGAATTTGCATAAAACAATTTGCCATAGAAACTCTAACAAAGTGTGGCTAGCTCTTCTCAGACAAAGACATGATTATAGAACAGACTCGTATGAAAATGGTGCCTAACCACCCAACTACAATGTCTAAAGTCATCCACAGACTTCAAGACATTTTTAACATGGTGTACATTCATTGGACCACGCATGAATCCCAGTGGAGTGTTTTACAGTTGAAAGTGACTTCACAGAGAGACCATGTATTCAACCAGGTTTTTATTCAGATGAAGGGGATCATTAAGAAAGGAGAGGTCAGGATTACAAAAAGTCATTATTAAACAGAAACAAACATCCTCCTTCATTAGTCATTACCTGACAACAGCATAAAATATTATTTTTTTAAAGAAATCATGGCTCAGTATAGCACCTCCAAACTATTCTGCTCAGGTCTTCCTCAGTGTGCAGCAGTCCTCAGTGTGTAATAGTCCTCAGTGTGTAGTAGGCCTCAGTGTGTAGTAGTCCTCAGTGTGTAATAGTCCTCAGTGTGTAGTAGTCCTCAGTGTGTAATAGTCCTCAGTGTGTAATAGTTCTCAGTGTGTAGTAGTCCTCAGTGTGTAATAGTCCTCAGTGTGTAATAGTCCTCAGTGTGTAATAGTCCTCAGTGTGTAATAGTCCTCAGTGTGTAATAGTCCTCAGTGTAATAGTCCTCAGTGTAATAGTCCTCAGTGTGTAGTAGTCCTCATTGTGTAATAGTCCTCGGTGTGTGTAGTAGTCCTCAGTGTGTAATAGTCCTCAGTGTAATAGTCCTCAGTGTGTAATAGTCCTCAGTGTGTAGTAGGCCTCAGTGTGTGTAATAGTCCTCAGTGTGTAATAGTCCTCAGTGTGTAATAGTCCTCAGTGTAATAGTCCTCAGTGTGTAGTAGTCCTCATTGTGTAATAGTCCTCGGTGTGTGTAGTAGTCCTCAGTGTGTAATAGTCCTCAGTGTAATAGTCCTCAGTGTGTGTAATAGTCCTCAGTGTGTAGTAGTCCTCAGTGTGTAATAGTCCTCAGTGTGTAATAGTCCTCAGTGTGTAATAGTCCTCAGTGTGTGTAATAGTCCTCAGTGTGTAATAGTCCTCAGTGTGTAATAGCCCTCAGTGTAATAGTCCTCAGTGTGTGTAATAGTCCTCAGTGTGTAATAGTCCTCAGTGTGTAGTAGAGCTCAGTGTGTAGTAGTCCTCAGTGTGTAGTAGTCCTCAGTGTGTAGTTGTCCTTAGTGTGTGTAGTAAAGCTCAGTGTGTAGTAGTCCTCAGTGTGCAGTAGTCCCCAGTGTGTAGTAGAGCTCAGTGTGTGTAGTAGTCCTCCGTGTGTAGTAGAGCTCAGTGTGTAGTAGAGCTCAGTGTGTAGTAGTCCTCAGTGTGTAGTTGTCCTTAGTGTGTGTAGTAGTCCTCAGTGTGTAGTAGTCCTCAGTGTGTAGTAGTCCTCAGTGT
>NC_092102.1:51422071-51489571 GCF_045679555.1 Salvelinus alpinus | reverse complement strand
TGGAGGAGACTAGGGTGAAGGAGAGATGAGCACACCGTTACCCTGTGGAGGAGACTAGGGTGAAGGAGAGATGAGCACACCGTTACCCTGTGGAGGAGACTAGGGTGAAGGAGAGATGAGCACACCGTTACCCTGTGGAGGAGACTAGGGTGAAGGAGAGATGAGCACACCGTTACCCTGTTGCGTCTCTACCTTGCATATCATTCCATTCAATGTTACTGTAGTACTATAGAGAGAGACAGTATATTACATCTGACTACATTCATACACACCTACAGAACTGGCCACTGACATGGATGACTGTTAATGAGGACGGCACTATTAGCAGATAACTTGTGATCGTCAATAGTGATGGATCGTGATGATGCAGTAATTAAGTGATGGATCGTGATGATGCAGTAATTAAGTGATGGATCGTGATGATGCAGTAATTAAGTGATGGATCGTGACGATACAGTAATTAAGTGATGGATCGTGATGATGCAGTAATTAAGTGATGGATCGTGATGATGCAGTAATTAGGTGATGGATCGTGATGATGCAGTAATTAGGTGATGGATCGTGATGATACAGTAATTAAGTGATGGATCGTGATGATACAGTAATTAGGTGATGGATCGTGATGATGCAGTAATTAGGTGATGGATCGTGATGATGCAGTAATTAGGTGATGGATCGTGATGATACAGTAATTAAGTGATGGATCGTGATGATACAGTAATTAGGTGATGGATCGTGATGATACAGTAATTAAGTGATGGATCGTGACGATACAGTAATTAAGTGATGGATCGTGATGATACAGTAATTAAGTGATGGATCGTGATGATACAGTAATTAGGTGATGGATCGTGATGATGCAGTAATTAGGTGATGGATCGTGATGATACAGTAATTAGGTGATGGATCGTGACGATGCAGTAATTAGGTTATGGATCGTGATGATGCAGTAATTAGGTGATGGATCGTGATGATGCAGTAATTAAGTGATGGATCGTGATGATACAGTAATTAGGTGATGGATCGTGATGATGCAGTAATTAGGTGATGGATCGTGATGATACAGTAATTAGGTGATGGATCGTGACGATGCAGTAATTAGGTTATGGATCGTGATGATGCAGTAATTAGGTGATGGATCGTGATGATGCAGTAATTAGGTGATGGATCGTGACGATACAGTAATTAAGTGATGGATCGTGATGATGCAGTAATTAGGTTATGGATCGTGATGATGCAGTAATTAGGTGATGGATCGTGATGATGCAGTAATTAGGTGATGGATCGTGACGATACAGTAATTAAGTGATGGATCGTGATGATACAGTAATTAGGTGATGGATCGTGATGATACAGTAATTAAGTGAGGGATCGAGATGATACAGTAATTAAGTGAGGGATCGTGATGATACAGTAATTAAGTGATGGATCGTGATGATGCAGTAATTAGGTGATGGATCGTGATGATACCGTAATTAAGTGAGGGATCGAGATGATACAGTAATTAAGTGAGGGATCGAGATGATACAGTAATTAGGTGATGGATCGTGATGATACAGTAATTAAGTGAGGGATCGAGATGATACAGTAATTAAGTGATGGATCGTGATGATACAGTAATTAAGTGAGGGATCGAGATGATACAGTAATTAAGTGAGGGATCGTGATGATACAGTAATTAGGTGATGGATCGTGATGATACAGTAATTAAGTGAGGGATCGAGATGATACAGTAATTAGGTGATGGATCGTGATGATGCAGTAATTAGGTGATGGATCGTGATGATACAGTATGTTAGTACATTCTTACATGGCAATGTAAATGAAAGTATCATGAACCAAATAAGTCATACATAAAGGTATTTAAACAACAGAGAATTACTTTTACTTGACATTGATAGTGAAATACTATAATCTTGGACCAGGACTTGTTTGAAGATAATACTTAATTGAGCATGAATCCATAGCGAATCTACATTGAAGATCAGCAACTAAATCCATAGTGAATCTACATTGAAGATCAGCAACTAAATCCATAGCGAATCTACATTGAAAATCAGCAACTAAATCCATAGTGAATCTACATTGAAGATCAGCAACTAAATCCATAGTGAATCTACATTGAAAATCAGCAACTAAATCCATAGTGAATCTACATTGAAGATCAGCAACTAAATCCATAGTGAATCTACATTGAAAATCAGCAACTAAATCCATAGTGAATCTACATTGAAAATCACCAACTAAATCCATAGTGAATCTACATTGAAAATCAGCACACAGGGGAAATTATTATCATCGTTTATAGTGGTTTACACATTTCATTTTATTTAGCCAGGAAAGTCAATGTATTAACACTTGCCACTGTGTGCATTACAGTTAATATAACGTGTTACCAACTAAATATTACTCACTGAATCAAACTGTTTTCAGGAATAGCAGAGAGAGAGAGTTGTCCTGGATCAGGTCAGTGATGCTCTCCTCAGGAATAGCAGAGAGAGAGAGTTGTCCTGGATCAGGTCAGTGATGCTCTCCTCAGGAATAGCAGAGAGAGAGAGTTGTCCTGGATCAGGTCAGTAATGCTCTCCTCAGGAATAGGAGAGAGAGAGAGTTGTCCTGGATCAGATCAGTGATGCTCTCCTCAGGAATAGCAGAGAGAGAGAGAGTTGTCCTGGATCAGGTCAGTGATGCTCTCCTCAGGAATAGCAGAGAGAGAGAGAGTTGTCCTGGATCAGGTCAGTGATGCTCTCCTCAGGAATAGCAGAGAGAGAGTTGTCCTGGATCAGGTCAGTGATGCTCTCCTCAGGAATAGGAGAGAGAGAGTTGTCCTGGATCAGGTCAGTGATGCTCTCCTCAGGAATAGCAGAGAGAGAGAGTTGTCCTGGATCAGGTCAGTGATGCTCTCCTCAGGAATAGGAGAGAGAGAGAGAGTTGTCCTGGATCAGATCAGTGATGCTCTCCTCAGGAATAGCAGAGAGAGAGAGTTGTCCTGGGTCAGGTCAGTGATGCTCTCCTCAGGAATAGGAGAGAGAGAGAGAGTTGTCCTGGATCAGGTCAGTGATGCTCTCCTCAGGAATAGCAGAGAGAGAGAGTTGTCCTGGATCAGATCAGTGATGCTCTCCTCAGGAATAGGAGAGAGAGAGAGTTGTCCTGGATCAGGTCAGTGATGCTCTCCTCAGGAATAGGAGAGAGAGTTGTCCTGGATCAGATCAGTGATGCTCTCCTCAGGAATAGCAGAGAGAGAGAGAGTTGTCCTGGGTCAGGTCAGTGATGCTCTCCTCAGGAATAGGAGAGAGAGAGAGAGTTGTCCTGGATCAGGTCAGTGATGCTCTCCTCAGGAATAGCAGAGAGAGAGAGTTGTCCTGGATCAGATCAGTGATGCTCTCCTCAGGAATAGGAGAGAGAGAGAGTTGTCCTGGATCAGGTCAGTGATGCTCTCCTCAGGAATAGGAGAGAGAGTTGTCCTGGATCAGATCAGTGATGCTCTCCTCAGGAATAGCAGAGAGAGAGAGAGTTGTCCTGGATCAGGTCATGAAGACTAGAGGTCTGGAACAGGGAACTATCAGGTCGAGTTTGAGGTGAGATGAAGTGTGAGCGAATTCTGCTTTTCTTCTGTTTTTTTTTTTTTCTTTCTGTGAGCAAGAATCAATCAAGTCAAAGAGTGGGAGATGTGGTTGGCACAGCCAGGGCACTACGGTAGAGGAATAGAAACTGTCTGATGCCGGGGTTAACACCCGGCGGAGGTTCTGATCGAGGGGAGGGGGCATGTGGTATAACTACAGGACATGTACTTACTTGTCTCTGACATGCAATGAAAGACACACTTACTGTTTCCACTACTCGTGTGTCAGTTAGGCACCACAAGACCCTAAACTCTCTAGACTCCTCAGGGTGACTAGATCAGTAAGGAGATAGACGTTAGATAGACGTTAGATAGAGGTTAGACAGAGGTTAGACAGAGGTTAGATAGAGGTTAGATAGACGTTAGACAGACGTTAGATAGAGGTTAGACAGAGGTTAGACAGAGGTTAGATAGAGGTTAGATAGACGTTAGACAGACGTTAGATAGAGGTTAGACAGAGGTTAGATAGACGTTAGATAGAGTTTAGAGAGACGTTAGAACAGAGGTTAGATAGAGGTTAGAACAGAGGTTAGAACAGAGGTTAGAAAGAGGTTAGAACAGAGGTTAGAACAGAGGTTAGAAAAGAGGTTAGAACAGAGGTTAGATAGAGGTTAGAACAGAGGTTAGAACAGAGGTTAGATAGAGGTTAGATAGAGGTTAGATAGAGGTTAGAACAGAGGTTAGAACAGAGGTTAGATAGAGGTTAGACATTAGATAGACGTTAGACAGAGGTTAGATAGAGGTTAGATAGAGGTTAGATAGAGGTTAGATAGAGGTTAGAACAGACGTTAGATAGAGGTTAGATAGAGGTTAGAACAGAGATTAGATAGAGTTTAGATAGAGGTTAGATAGAGGTTAGATAGAGGTTAGAACAGACGTTAGATAGAGGTTAGATAGAGGTTAGAACAGAGATTAGATAGAGGTTAGATAGAGGTTAGATAGAGGTTAGATAGAGGTTAGATAGAGGTTAGAACAGACGTTAGATAGAGGTTAGACAGAGGTTAGAACAGAGATTAGATAGAGTTTAGATAGAGGTTAGATAGAGGTTAGATAGAGGTTAGAACAGACGTTAGATAGAGGTTAGATAGAGGTTAGAACAGAGGTTAGATAGAGGTTAGATAGAGGTTAGAACAGAGATTAGATAGAGGTTAGATAGAGGTTAGATAGAGGTTAGATAGAGGTTAGAACAGACGTTAGATAGAGGTTAGATAGAGGTTAGAACAGAGATTAGATAGAGGTTAGATAGAGGTTAGATAGAGGTTAGATAGAGGTTAGAACAGACGTTAGATAGAGGTTAGATAGAGGTTAGAACAGAGGTTAGACAGAGGTTAGACATTAGATAGACAGAGATTAGACATTAGATAGACGTTAGACAAAGGTTAGACAGAGGTTAGAAAGAGGTTTGATAGACGTTAGACCAAAACCTCTCAGTGGAACTATAGAACCACAATGTTTTAAAGCATTTATTACTTTTTTATTACCTGCCGCCCCTACGCTCTAACCACTAGGCTACCTGCCGCCCCTACGCTCTAACCACTAGGCTACCTGCCGCCCCTACGCTCTAACCACTAGTCTACCTGCCGGCCCTCCGCTCTAACCACTAGTCTACCTGCCTCCCCTCCGCTCTAACCACTAGTCTACCTGCCTCCCCTCCACTCTAACCACTAGTCTACCTGCCTCCCCTCCACTCTAACCACTAGTCTACCTGCCTCCCCTACACTCTAACCACTAGTCTACCTGCCTCCCCTCCACTCTAACCACTAGTCTACCTGCCGCCCCTCCACTCTAACCACTAGTCTACCTGCCGCCCCTCCACTCTAACCACTAGTCTACCTGCCGCCCCTCCACTCTAACCACTAGTCTACCTGCCGCCTCTACACTCTAACCACTAGTCTACCTGCCTCCCCTCCACTCTAACCACTAGTCTACCTGCCGCCCCTCCACTCTAACCACTAGTCTACCTGCCTCCCCTCCACTCTAACCACTAGTCTACCTGCCTCCCCTCCACTAACCACTAGTCTACCTGCCTCCCCTCCACTAACCACTAGTCTACCTGCCGCCCCTCCACTCTAACCACTAGTCTACCTGCCTCCCCTCCACTCTAACCACTAGTCTACCTGCCGCCTCTACACTATAACCACTAGTCTACCTGCCGCCTCTACACTCTAACCACTAGTCTACCTGCCGCCCCTACACTCTAACCACTAGTCTACCTGCCGCCTCTACACTCTAACCACTAGTCTACCTGCCGCCTCTACAGTCTAACCACTAGGCTACCTACCGCCCCTCCACTCTAACCACTAGTCTACCTGCCGCCTCTACACTCTAACCACTAGTCTACCTGCCGCCTCTACACTCTAACCACTAGGCTACCTACCGCCCCTCCACTCTAACCACTAGTCTACCTGCCGCCCCAGGATCAACAAACGTCATTGATACAGTGTGTTAAATATCTAGATGTATAGACTACAACACTTGTAGTACTATGCTCATTTTTGCATTTTACAGTGTTGGATGATACACAGATCTGTCAATAATATTGTCAAAAGTGAGAATATACAGGACAAAATAGCATGCGATCCAAGCATAATGTTCCAGACAGACACTTGGACTCCCAATAAAACAGTTATTGAACTCAACCAATAAAATGTTATTGAACTCAACCAATAAAACTGTTATTGAACTCAACCAATAAAACAGTTATTGAACTCAACCAATAAAATGTTATTGAACTCAACCAATAAAACAGTTATTGAACTCAACCAATAAAACAGTTATTGAACTCAACCAATAAAATGTTATTGAACTCAACCAATAAAATGTTATTGAACTCAACCAATAAAATGTTATTGAACTCAACCAATAAAACAGTTATTGAACTCAACCAATAAAACAGTTATTGAACTCAACCAATAAAACAGTTATTGAACTCAACCAATAAAACAGTTATTGAACTCAACCAATAAAACAGTTATTGAACTCAACCAATAAAACTGTTATTGAACTCAACCAATAAAACAGTTATTGAACTCAACCAATAAAACAGTTATTGAACTCAACCAATAAAACTGTTATTGAACTCAACCAATAAAACAGTTATTGAACTCAACCAATAAAATGTTATTGAACTCAACCAATAAAATGTTATTGAACTCAACCAATAAAACTGTTATTGAACTCAACCAATAAAACAGTTATTGAACTCAACCAATAAAACAGTTATTGAACTCAACCAATAAAATGTTATTGAACTCAACCAATAAAATGTTATTGAACTCAACCAATAAAATGTTATTGAACTCAACCAATAAAACAGTTATTGAACTCAACCAATAAAACAGTTATTGAACTCAACCAATAAAACTGTTATTGAACTCAACCAATAAAACAGTTATTGAACTCAACCAATAAAACAGTTATTGAACTCAACCAATAAAACTGTTATTGAACTCAACCAATAAAACTGTTATTGAACTCAACCAATAAAACAGTTATTGAACTCAACCAATAAAACAGTTATTGAACTCAACCAATAAAACAGTTATTGAACTCAACCAATAAAATGTTATTGAACTCAACCAATAAAACAGTTATTGAACTCAACCAATAAAATGTTACTGAACTCAACCAATAAAATGTTATTGAACTCAACCAATAAAATGTTATTGAACTCAACCAATAAAACAGTTATTGAACTCAACCAATAAAACTGTTATTGAACTCAACCAATAAAACAGTTATTGAACTCAACCAATAAAACTGTTATTGAACTCAACCAATAAAACAGTTATTGAACTCAACCAATAAAACTGTTATTGAACTCAACCAATAAAACTGTTATTGAACTCAACCAATAAAACTGTTATTGAACTCAACCAATAAAACAGTTACTGAACTCAACCAATAAAACTGTTATTGAACTCAACCAATTAAACTGTTATTGAACTCAACCAATAAAACTGTTATTGAACTCAACCAATTAAACTGTTATTGAACTCAACCAATTAAACTGTTATTGAACTCAACCAATAAAACAGTTACGGGGGGGGGTTGAACTAAGAACACAATGTACAGTACGTTCACTACCCACCTCTCCAAATTATACACTAAGGGTCAAAAGTTTAAGAACACCTACTCATTCAAGGGTTTTTCTTTATTTTTTCTATGTTCTACATTGTAGAATAACAGTTAAGACATCAAAACTATGAAATAACACATATGGAATCATGTAGTAAGCAAAAAAGTGTTAAACAAATTCAAATATATTTTATATTTGAGATTCTTCAAATAGCCACCCGTTGCCTTGATGACAACTTTGCACATTCTTGGCATTCTCTCAACCAGCTTCATAAGGTAGTCACCTGGAATGTATTTCAATTAACAGGTGTGCTTTGTTAAAAGTTAATTTGTGGAATTTCTTTCCTTTTTAATGCGTTTGAACCAATCAGTTGTGATTGGAAATTGCAGCCTCAGATTGCAGCCGGAATAAATGCTTCACAGAGTTCAAGTAACAGACACATATCAACATCAACTGCTCGGAGGAGACTGTGTGAATCAGGCCTTCATGGTCGAATTGCTGCAAAGAAACCACTACTAAAGTACACCAATAAGAAGAAGAGACTTGCTTGGGCCAAGAAACACGAGCAATGGACATTAGACTGGTGGAAATGTATCCTTTGGTCTGGAGTCCAAATTGGAGATTTTATTTTTTTTTCCCCCAACCGCCGTGTTTGAGACACGGTGTGGGTGAACGGATGATCTCTGCATGTGTATTTCCCACCATAAAGTATGGAGGAGGAGGTGGGATGGTGTGGGGGTGCTTTGCTGGTAACACTGCGTGTGATTTATTTAGAATTTAAAGCACACTTAACTATCATTTGTTTTTCAATAGGACAATGACCCACCCACCTCCAGGCTGTGTAAGGGCTATTTGAGCAAGAAGGAGAGTGATGGAGTGCTGCATCAGATGACCTGTCCTCCACAATCCCCTGACCTCAACCAAATTGAGATGGTTTGGGATGAGTCGGACCGCAGAATGAAGGAAAAGCAGCCAACAAGTGCTCAGCATTTGTGGGAATTCCTTCAAGACTGTTGGAAAAGCATTCCAGGTGAAGCTGGTTGAGAGAATGCCAAGAGTGTGCAACGCTAGCAACAAGGCAAAGGGTGGCTACTTTCAAGAATCTCAAATATATTTTTGATTTGTTTAACCCTTTTTTGGGTTACTACATGGTTCCATATGTGTTATTTCATAGTTTTGATGTCTTCACTATTATTCTACAATGTAGAAAATTGTCAAAATTAAGAACAACCCTTGAATGAGTAAGTGTTGTAAAACGTTTGACCGGTAGTTTAGCCCAACTATAAAACGTGGGAGAGCATTTCCACTGGAGTACAGTTTACTGTTCTACACTAGGCCTGTCAATCAACTGATGGCCCAAATCAACTCATCACCTCAGCCTGTTATGAATTTCCACAACTTTCATTATGTGACTATTGATAGGCTAACGGTTAGCCTATCAAAATGTAACCTATTGGAATATAATCAAGTAACAAGGGGTCCTTATTGCAACCATCAACGGCACTAGATTATCACCAGCCGATGTCTAGTTAAACCATCAATATGCGCTAAATTCATCCGCACAGCAGATCTCAATCCCCAAGGCAGGAAGTCAGGTGACAAGCTTAGGTCTGCATATTATGCCCATAGAAACGCTTTGGGACTGATTTTGGCCAGAGTGAACCCTCTCGCTTCGCCTCTTTCTTCCAGCAACCAAAGAGATATGTTCACCCGCTGGTTCGTATTGTCATCCAAACCCCACTTAGACCTTTCGAACAGACTAAAAGGTGATTTATCTGACAAGCATTCCGTACAAGTACAGTAGAAAGAAAGTATTTCCTGTGGCAATTTAACCAACACTTTGTACGAATGGAAACTAATGTTGGTGTAGCCTACACTGGAATGAAAACCCACAACAACATGGTATTTGCAAGCTGAAGGCAACGGGCCTGACCGCTACATCAACCCAGACTATAATTCAATTCAATTTTGACAGCTCATTCGTAACCTTAGGATACACTTGACACTTGTACGTCGTAGCCTAGCGGAGACCAATATCTATCTTGTGTTATTAAGATATATAAAACAACAGTTGTTGATGTGCTTGGCTGCATTTCAGATACATTGTTGTACATTTGAATGTTGCAGTAGTAGGACCTTGGCCTATAGTGTTTGTGCGAGAGAGAACATAATTTTGATAGCAAGCCCTGATCCCAATGACTAGACTGCCCCCCGATGGAGAGAAAGAGAACTGCTCATTTTTAGCCACTCATGGCTCGTTTTTTGAATTTCCTGATGCGTCAGGGAAATTCTCTGTGACAAAAGAGTGATCAAGTTAAGATCCGACATCTGTACTGCAGGTCAAAATTGAGAATGAGTGGCACACTGTACTGGACCAAAATGGAGGATGAGTGGCACACTGTATTGGACCAAAATGGAGGATGAGTGGCACACTGTATTGGACCAAAATGGAGGATGAGTGGCACACTGTATTGGACCAAAATGGAGGATGAGTGGCACACTGTACTGGACCAAAATGGAGGATGAGTGGCACACTGTACTGGACCAAAATGGAGGATGAGTGGCACACTGTATTGGACCAAAATGGAGGATGAGTGGCACACTGTACTGGACCAAAATGGAGGATGAGTGGCACACTGTACTGGACCAAAATGGAGGATGAGTGGCACACTGTATTGGACCAAAATGGAGGATGAGTGGCACACTGTACTGGACCAAAATGGAGGATGAGTGGCACACTGTACTGGACCAAAATGGAGGATGAGTGGCACACTGTACTGGACCAAAATGGAGGATGAGTGGCACACTGTACTGGACCAAAATGGAGGATGAGTGGCACACTGTACTGGACCAAAATGGAGGATGAGTGGCACACTGTATTGGACCAAAATGGAGGATGAGTGGCACACTGTACTGCAACAAAATGGAGGATGAGTGGCACACTGTACTGCAACAAAGTGTGTATTTGTATTTATTATGGATCCCCATTAGCTGCTCCCAAGGCTATACATTTAAAAAACATGACAATACATTTACAACAGATTTCACCACATATTAAGTGTGTGACCTCAGACCCCTACTCTACGACCACATATCTACAACACAAAATCCATGTGTACGTGTGTGTATAGTGCGTATGTTATTGTGTGAGATTGAGCGTATGGCCTCTCATCAGAACTGGGTTGAATACTGTTTAAAATATTTGATGAAAGTGTATGACCTGAGCTTGATTCAGCTTGGAGTGTGTACTTTTGGGACAATTCTATTGGTTCATTGAGTTCACTGTACCTGACTGACTAACTAAATCAAGTGCAACTGAAATATGTGGCAGTATAAAAAATATATATATATTTGTCACCAATACAATCAAGTAGCTTTTGGTAGGTTATATTGTGTTAATCTTAAAACAATGTTGTTGTTGATCATTCTAGTAGCTGACCTGTCCGGCCTTGATCCTCTGCTGACGAGATATCAGGTCCACAGCCTGAGACGAGATATCAGGTCCACAGCCTGCTGACGAGATATCAGGTCCACGGCCTGAGACGAGATATCAGGTCCACAGCCTGCTGACGAGATATCAGGTCCACAGCCTGAGACGAGATATCAGGTCCACAGCCTGCTGACGAGATATCAGGTCCACAGCCTGAGACGAGATATCAGGTCCACAGCCTGAGACGAGATATCAGGTCCACAGCCTGCTGACGAGATATCAGGTCCACAGCCTGCTGACGAGATATCAGGTCCACAGCCTGCTGACGAGATATCAGGTCCACAGCCTGAGACGAGATATCAGGTCCACAGCCTGAGACGAGATATCAGGTCCACAGCCTGAGACGAGATATCAGGTCCACGGCCTGAGACGAGATATCAGGTCCACAGCCTGAGACGAGATATCAGGTCCACAGCCTGAGACAAGATATCAGGTCCACAGCCAGAGATCATACGTTTCCTGTAGTTCTTGACCAGGTTTGCACACACTGCAGCAGGGATTTTGGCCCACTCCTCCATACAGACCTTCTCCAGATCCTTCAGGTTTCGGGGCTGTCGCTGGGCAATACGGACTTTCAGCTCCCTCCAAAGATTTTCTATTGGGTTCAGGTCTGGAGACTGGCTAGGCCACTCCAGGACCTTGAGATGCTTCTTACGGAGCCACTCCTTAGTTGCCCTGGCTGTGTGTTTCGGGTCGTTGTCATGCTGGAAGACCCAGCCACGACCCATCTTCAATGCTCTTACTGAGGGAAGGAGGTTGTTGGCCAAGATCTCGCGATACATGGCCCCATCCATCCTCCCCTCAATACGGTGCAGTCGTCCTGTCCCATTTGCAGAAAAGCATCCCCAAAGAATGATGTTTCCACCTCCATGCTTCACGGTTGGGATGGTGTTCTTGGGGTTGTACTCATCCTTCTTCTTCCTCCAAACACGGCGAGTGGAGTTTAGACCAAAAAGCTCTATTTTTGTCTCATCAGACCACATGACCTTCTCCCATTCCTCCTCTGGATCATCCAGATGGTCATTGGCAAACTTCAGATGGGCCTGGACATGCACTGGACATGCACTTGTTCTCCCCACTGTATGTATATATATATATATAGAGAGAGAGAGAGATGACTAGACTGGATGATGCATGATGCTCTCAGTTTAAACTTTGATCACCAATGACATTGTTGTGAATTGTGAAACAGGCTGTTTATAAATTCCAAGCATTATCATGTTCCTCAATTAATTCAGCGCATTTCAGCAGTAGGCCTACCTGGGCTATCTCCACACCCGAGTAGGCTATAGCGTTGTCGAATCATTCAAACTTTTTAATGGAAGTCCAACAAAAGTCACTTGACCAAAGTTGATAAGTTTGATATCCTCCAACAAATGACAGAATGTCTCCTATTTGGCTAAATGGGAGTTGATCATTATACAGATCAGCTCATGAATAACGAAGACATGAACAGTGGAAATAGTTTAAATATCAAGGTATCTTAACGGGGAACAACTAAATATATATCCATCCCCACTTTCATACCGTTTGTTGATCACACATTCTCTACCGAAGCTCTCATATGGACAGCAAAATGTTCTGATCAGCTAATATATAACACGCAAACAAAATGTTCTGATCAGCTAATATATAACACGCTAGCAAAATGTTCTGATCAGCTAATATATAACACGCTAACAAAATGTTCTGATCAGCTAATATATAACACGCTAACAAAATGTTCTGATCAGCTAATATATAACACGCTAACAAAATGTTCTGATCAGCTAATATAACATGCTAACAAAATGTTGTGATCAGCTAATGTATAACACGCTAACAAAATGTTCTGATCAGCTAATGTATAACACGCTAACAAAATGTTCTGATCAGCTAATATATAACACGCTAACAAAATGTTGTGATCAGCTAATATATAACACGCTAGCAAAATGTTCTGATCAGCTAATATATAACACGCTAACAAAATGTTCTGATCAGCTAATATAACACGCTAACAAAATGTTGTGATCAGCTAATGTATAACACGCTAACAAAATGTTCTGATCAGCTAATATATAACACGCTAACAAAATGTTCTGATCAGCTAATATATAACACGCTAACAAAATGTTCTGATCAGCTAATATATAACACGCTAACAAAATGTTCTGATCAGCTAATATATAACATGCTAGCAAAATGTTCTGATCAGCTAATATATGAGCAAACTAGAAAAAATATGATAATTAGCACACACCTCAATTTAGCTAACATTTCCCCAATCTAATTGTTAACAAATATCCAAATGGAGATTGAATGAAAACAAAGATGTGACATTGAGTGATTTATCGAGACGAGTCCCCCACGCGTGTCAAAACGGTGCCAACATGTATAATGTAAAAGTGACCACACACAACTACTGCTTTATAATAGTATAACGGTTGGATATCAATCAAATGTATTTATATAGCCCTTTTCACATCAGCCAATGTCACAAAGTGCTGTACAGAAATCCAGCCTAAAACCCCAAACAGCAAGCAATGCAGGTGTAGAAGCACGGTGGCTAGGAAAAACTCCCTAGAAAGGCCAAAACCTAGGAAGAAACCTAGAGAGGAACCAGGCTCTGAGGGGTGACCAGTCCTCTTCTGGCTGTGCCGGGTGGAGATTATAACAGAACATGGCCAAGATGTTTAAACATTCTAGATAACCAGCAGGGTAAAATAATAATAATCACAGTGGTTGTAGAGGGTGCAACAGGTCAGCACCTCAGGAGTAAATGTCAGTTGGCTTGTCATAGCTGAGCATTCAGAGTTAGAGACAGCAGGTGTGGTAGAGAAAGAGAGTCGAAAACAGCAGGTCCGGGACAGGTAGCACGTCCGGTGAACAGGTCAGGGTTCCATAGCCGCAGGCAGAACAGTTGAAACTGGAACAGCAGCACGACCTAGTGGTCGTGGGGACAGCAAGGAGTCAGGTAGTCCTGAGGCATGGTCTCAGGGCTCAGGTCCTCCGGGAGGGGAGGGAAAGAGAGAGGGAGAGCAGGAGCATACTTAAATTCACACAGGACACCGGATAAGACAGGAGAAATACTCCAGATATAACAGACTGATCCTAGCCCCCCGACACATAAACTATTGCGGCATAAATACTGGAGGCTGAGACAGGAGGGGTCAGGAGACACTGTGGCCCCATCCGAAGGTACCCCCGGACAGGGCCAAACAGGCAGGATATAACTCCACACACTTTCCCAAAGCACCAACTTACTACCCTGAGACAAGGCCGAGTATAGCCCACAAAGATCTTCCCCACGGCACGAACCCGGGGGGGCGCCAACCTGGACAGGAAGTTCACGTCAGTGACTCAACCTACTCAAGTGACACACCCCTCCTAGGGACGGCATGGAAGAGCACCAGTAAGCCAGTGACTCAGCCCCCCGTAATTGGGTTAGAGGCAGAGAATCCCAGTGGAGAGAGGGGAAGCAGCAAGGCAGAGACAGCAATTTCAGTTCGTCGTTCCAGTGCCTTTCCGTTCACCTTCACACTCCTGGGTCTTAGGACATACTGAAGAGATGAGTCTTCAGTAAAGGACTTAAAAGGTCGAGACCTTGGGAGTTTCTGTATAGGTAAGAATTTGATACAAGCCTTCAATTGCATTTGCCTACTTCCTTCCAATATTTCCATCATTCAGTTGATCATAACTAAAGGGTGTTTTCCTGTCTAAGCTTTTTCAAGGCCTCCCAATGGCTGTTTCCTCGTCTCCCCACTCCGCTGCCGCTCGCCTCCGCCGCGTTGTTCTCAACACCAGTTTAAATCAATATAGCCTACTGTTTTATAGAAATATGGATTTCTGGGGGGGGGTTCGGGCTCATTTCAATTCTGTGATGTCAGACCAGGGCTCAGGATTCAGCTCACCGGGCTTGGGTCAGACCCGGGATCGAATTTTCAGTTTTGATGAGAACTCTGAACTGCATTCAGTGTCAATTATGCGTGTGCTTTTAATTTATGGCGACTTTGTGTGAAGTAAATACGCTAGTCTAATGGCTAAATAAAGGCTTCAATGCGACCTGTTTGGACAATGAGCTATAGATTCTTTGCCAGTCTGCTGCGAAGAGTGGTCTCGGGATCCCGGTTGCCGGTGTTAATCCCTAGTCAGGCGGAAAGATAATGTTTCAGCATCTACAACTCATGGAGGGGGGGGGTAAAGATAATGTTTCAGCATCTACAACTCATGGAGGGGGGGGTAAAGATAATGTTTCAGCATCTACAACTCATGGAGGGGGTAAAGATCATGTTTCAGCATCTACAACTCATGGAGGGGGTAAAGATAATGTTTCAGCATCTACAACTCATGGAGGGGGTAAAGATAATGTTTCAGCATCTACAACTCATGGAGGGGGGGTAAAGATAATGTTTCAGCATCTACAACTCATGGAGGGGGTAAAGATAATGTCTCAGCATCTACAACTCATGGAGGGGGTAAAGATAATGTCTCAGCATCTACAACTCATGGAGGGGGGTAAAGATAATGTTTCATCATCTACAACTCATGGAGGGGGTAAAGATAATGTCTCAGCATCTACAACTCATGGAGGGGGTAAAGATAATGTTTCAGCATCTACAACTCATGGAGGGGGTAAAGATAATGTTTCAGCATCTACAACTCATGGAGGGGGGATAAAGATAATGTTTCAGCATCTACAACTCATGGAGGGGGGTAAAGATAATGTCTCAGCATCTACAACTCATGGAGGGGGGTAAAGATAATGTCTCAGCATCTACAACTCATGGAGGGGGGTAAAGATAATGTTTCAGCATCTACAACTCATGGAGGGGGGTAAAGATAATGTCTCAGCATCTACAACTCATGGAGGGGGGTAAAGATAATGTTTCAGCATCTACAACTCATGGAGGGGGTAAAGATAATGTTTCAGCATCTACAACTCATGGAGGGGGGGTAAAGATAATGTTTCAGCATCTACAACTCATGGAGGGGGGTAAAGATAATGTTTCAGCATCTACAACTCATGGAGGGGGGTAAAGATAATGTCTCAGCATCTACAACTCATGGAGGGGGGTAAAGATAATGTTTCAGCATCTACAACTCATGGAGGGGGGTAAAGATAATGTCTCAGCATCTACAACTCACGGAGGGGGGTAAAGATAATGTCTCAGCATCTACAACTCACGGAGGGGGGTAATGATAATGTCTCAGCATCTACAACTCATGGAGGGGGGTAAAGATAATGTTTCAGCATCTACAACTCATGGAGGGGGGTAAAGATAATGTCTCAGCATCTACAACTCATGGAGGGGGGTAAAGATAATGTTTCAGCATCTACAACTCATGGAGGGGGGTAAAGATAATGTCTCAGCATCTACAACTCATGGAGGGGGGTAAAGATAATGTCTCAGCATCTACAACTCATGGAGGGGGGTAAAGATAATGTTTCAGCATCTACAACTCATGGAGGGGGGTAAAGATAATGTCTCAGCATCTACAACTCATGGAGGGGGGGTAAAGATAATGTCTCAGCATCTACAACTCATAGAGGGGGGTAAAGATAATGTTTCAGCATCTACAACTCATGGAGGGGGGTAAAGATAATGTTTCAGCATCTACAACTCATGGAGGGGGGGGTAAAGATAATGTTTCAGCATCTACAACTCATGGAGGGGGGTAAAGATAATGTTTCAGCATCTACAACTCATGGAGGGGGGTAAAGATAATGTTTCAGCATCTACAACTCATGGAGGGGGGGAGGTAAAGATAATGTTTCAGCATCTACAACTCATGGAGGGGGGTAAAGATAATGTTTCAGCATCTACAACTCATGGAGGGGGGTAAAGATAATGTCTCAGCATCTACAACTCATGGAGGAGGGTAAAGATAATGTTTCAGCATCTACAACTCATGGAGGGGGGTAAAGATAATGTCTCAGCATCTACAACTCATGGAGGGGGGTAAAGATAATGTTTCAGCATCTACAACTCATGGAGGGGGGTAAAGATAATGTTTCAGCATCTACAACTCATGGAGGGGGGTAAAGATAATGTTTCAGCATCTACAACTCATGGAGGGGGGTAAAGATAATGTTTCAGCATCTACAACTCATGGAGGGGGGGGGTAAAGATAATGTCTCAGCATCTACAACTCATGGAGGGGGGTAAAGATAATGTTTCAGCATCTACAACTCATGGAGGGGGGTAAAGATAATGTTTCAGCATCTACAACTCATGGAGGGGGGTAAAGATAATGTTTCAGCATCTACATCTCATGGAGGGGGGGAGGTAAAGATAATGTTTCAGCATCTACAACTCATGGAGGGGGGTAAAGATAATGTTTCAGCATCTACAACTCATGGAGGGGGGTAAAGATAATGTTTCAGCATCTACAACTCATGGAGGGGGGGTAAAGATAATGTCTCAGCATCTACAACTCATAGAGGGGGGTAAAGATAATGTTTCAGCATCTACAACTCATGGAGGGGGGTAAAGATAATGTTTCAGCATCTACAACTCATGGAGGGGGGGGTAAAGATAATGTTTCAGCATCTACAACTCATGGAGGGGGGTAAAGATAATGTTTCAGCATCTACAACTCATGGAGGGGGGTAAAGATAATGTTTCAGCATCTACAACTCATGGAGGGGGGGAGGTAAAGATAATGTTTCAGCATCTACAACTCATGGAGGGGGGTAAAGATAATGTTTCAGCATCTACAACTCATGGAGGGGGGTAAAGATAATGTTTCAGCATCTACAACTCATGGAGGGGGGTAAAGATAATGTTTCAGCATCTACAACTCATGGAGGGGGGGAGGTAAAGATAATGTTTCAGCATCTACAACTCATGGAGGGGGGTAAAGATAATGTTTCAGCATCTACAACTCATGGAGGGGGGTAAAGATAATGTTTCAGCATCTACAACTCATGGAGGGGGGGTAAAGATAATGTCTCAGCATCTACAACTCATAGAGGGGGGTAAAGATAATGTTTCAGCATCTACAACTCATGGAGGGGGTAAAGATAATGTTTCAGCATCTACAACTCATGGAGGGGGGGGGGTAAAGATAATGTTTCAGCATCTACAACTCATGGAGGGGGGTAAAGATAATGTTTCAGCATCTACAACTCATGGAGGGGGGTAAAGATAATGTTTCAGCATCTACAACTCATGGAGGGGGGGAGGTAAAGATAATGTTTCAGCATCTACAACTCATGGAGGGGGGTAAAGATAATGTTTCAGCATCTACAACTCATGGAGGGGGGTAAAGATAATGTCTCAGCATCTACAACTCATGGAGGAGGGTAAAGATAATGTTTCAGCATCTACAACTCATGGAAGGGGGTAAAGATAATGTCTCAGCATCTACAACTCATGGAGGGGGGTAAAGATAATGTTTCAGCATCTACAACTCATGGAGGGGGGTAAAGATAATGTTTCAGCATCTACAACTCATGGAGGGGGGGGGGGTAAAGATAATGTTTCAGCATCTACAACTCATGGAGGGGGGTAAAGATAATGTTTCAGCATCTACAACTCATGGAGGGGGGTAAAGATAATGTTTCAGCATCTACAACTCATGGAGGGGGGGAGGTAAAGATAATGTTTCAGCATCTACAACTCATGGAGGGGGGTAAAGATAATGTTTCAGCATCTACAACTCATGGAGGGGGGTAAAGATAATGTCTCAGCATCTACAACTCATGGAGGGGGGGTAAAGATAATGTTTCAGCATCTACAACTCATGGAGGGGGGTAAAGATAATGTTTCAGCATCTACAACTCATGGAGGGGGGTAAAGATAATGTCTCAGCATCTACAACTCATGGAGGAGGGTAAAGATAATGTTTCAGCATCTACAACTCATGGAAGGGGGTAAAGATAATGTTTCAGCATCTACAACTCATGGAGGGGGGTAAAGATAATGTTTCAGCATCTACAACTCATGGAGGGGGGTAAAGATAATGTTTCAGCATCTACAACTCATGGAGGAGGGGTAAAGATAATGTCTCAGCATCTACAACTCATGGAGGGGGGTAAAGATAATGTTTCAGCATCTACAACTCATGGAGGGGGGTAAAGATAATGTTTCAGCATCTACAACTCATGGAGGAGGGGTAAAGATAATGTCTCAGCATCTACAACTCATGGAGGGGGGGTAAAGATAATGTTTCAGCATCTACAACTCATGGAGGGGGGTAAAGATAATGTTTCAGCATCTACAACTCATGGAGGGGGGTAAAGATAATGTCTCAGCATCTACAACTCATGGAGGAGGGTAAAGATAATGTTTCAGCATCTACAACTCATGGAAGGGGGTAAAGATAATGTTTCAGCATCTACAACTCATGGAGGGGGGTAAAGATAATGTTTCAGCATCTACAACTCATGGAGGGGGGTAAAGATAATGTTTCAGCATCTACAACTCATGGAGGAGGGGTAAAGATAATGTCTCAGCATCTACAACTCATGGAGGGGGGGTAAAGATAATGTTTCAGCATCTACAACTCATGGAGGGGGGTAAAGATAATGTTTCAGCATCTACAACTCATGGGGGGGGGTAAAGATAATGTTTCAGCATCTACAACTCATGGAGGGGGGGTAAAGATAATGTCTCAGCATCTACAACTCATGGAGGAGGGGTAAAGATAATGTCTCAGCATCTACAACTCATGGAGGGGGGTAAAGATAATGTTTCAGCATCTACAACTCATGGAGGAGGGGTAAAGATAATGTCTCAGCATCTACAACTCATGGAGGGGGGTAAAGATAATGTTTCAGCATCTACAACTCATGGAGGGGGGTAAAGATAATGTTTCAGCATCTACAACTCATGGGGGGGGGGGGGGGGGTAAAGATAATGTTTCAGCATCTACAACTCATGGAGGGGGGTAAAGATAATGTTTCAGCATCTACAACTCATGGAGGGGGGTAAAGATAATGTTTCAGTATCTACAACTCATGGAGGGGGTGAAGATAATGTCACAGCATCTACAACTCATGGAGGGGGGTAAAGATAATGTCTCAGCATCTACAACTCATGGGGGGGGGGGGTAAAGATAATGTTTCAGCATCTACAACTCATGGAGGGGGGTAAAGATAATGTTTCAGCATCTACAACTCATGGAGGGGGGTAAAGATAATGTTTCAGCATCTACAACTCATGGAGGGGGGTAAAGATAATGTTTCAGCATCTACAACTCATGGAGGGGGGTAAAGATAATGTTTCAGCATCTACAACTCATGAAGGGGGGGGTAAAGATAATGTTTCAGCATCTACAACTCATGGGGGGGGGGTAAAGATAATGTTTCAGCATCTACAACTCATGGAGGGGGGTAAAGATAATGTTTCAGCATCTACAACTCATGGAGGGGGGTAAAGATCGTTTTTCAGCATCTACAACTCACGGGGGAGATACAGTAGGGTAAATCTATTTGAATTTGGACAACCTTTTGACAGTGTAACGGATGTGAAATGGCTAGCTAGTTAGCGGGTACGCGCTAGTAGCGTTTCAATCAGTTACGTCACTTGCTCTGAAACCTATTAGTAGTGTTGCCCCTTGCTCTGCAAGGGCCGCGGCTTTTGTGGAGCGATGGGTAACGACGCTTCGTGGGTGTCAGTTGTCGATGTGTGCAGAGGGTCCCTGGTTCGCGCCCGTGTCGGGGCGAGGGGACGGTACTAAAGTTATACTGTTACAACAGCACCTTGTTTGATTTGAACAAAACCTTCCATGCATATTTTCCCGTCGTAGATATGGTCAGAAAATGACTTTTCGGGTCCCTGAATGCCCAAAACATTCAAGAGATAAAGGTGCTCAAAGGGGACCCATTTTGCATACCCCACCATACCATGAGACATCCATGATCTAAAAGAAACACGTTATTTTACATCACCATTTAAATCCCGCCATTGGTTGAGACACAACATGCTCTTGAATATGGATGGCCATGTGGCCCAAGATTTATTCTTAAGGGGTCTCATTTATAAAGGTTGTTTATGTCTCATTTATAAAGGTTGTTTATGTCTCATTTATAAAGGTTGTTTATGTCTCATTTATAAAGGTTGTTTACGTCTCATTTATAAAGGTTGTTTACGTCTCATTTATAAAGGTTGTTTATGTCTCATTTATAAAGGTTGTGTATGTCTCATTTATAAAGGTTGTTTATGTCTCATTTATAAAGGTTGTTTATGTCTCATTTATAAAGGTTGTTTATGTCTCATTTATAAAGGCTGTGTATGTCTCATTTATAAAGGCTGTGTATGTCTCATTTATAAAGGTTGTGTATGTCTCATTTATAAAGGTTGTTTACGTCTCATTTATAAAGGTTGTTTATGTCTCATTTATAAAGGTTGTTTATGCACAAAATATGGCCCAAAATATGGTGTGCCAGTTTTCACACAAAAGTATAAAAACTTAACTTGAAGTGAGAATGTGTTAATCCTCCCACAAACCTTTAGACCATCAGTGTCTGGTGGTTGAAGAATTACATTCCCAGAAGGCAACAGTAGCCTATAGTAAGTAGCCTTCTGCAGGAATATATGATGACACTCTTCTAATAAAAACCCAGGTATTAATATAATATCAACATGCTTAGTGACAAGAGAGAAAATCTATTTATTTTATCTTTAAATTCTAAAATAGTCTATTTCAATTTCCTATATTTCAATTTTCCATTTCCATATTTGGTAGTGAGAGGAAACGCCAAGCGGATGCTTCATATTTATACACCCAGTGAAATATCTGTCTTATTGTTCTATCTGTGGTGGTACTCCGGTCCATTTTTACAGAGATGGTTAACAATGAGGGGATTCGATTAATCAGGCGCGTGCGCCCGGATAGGCGTGTTTTGCACCGGGTGAAAGTTGATTGCATTAGTTCTGGAATCAGGCTGCCTCCGGGTGTGTGCTATGCAGCAAAGTCAGCTCAAAACAAGGTGGGCACTGCTTATCACAGAGCAGCATCAATGCATAACTAAAAAGCCCGTATGCTACTGGTTGAGAGAAATTGTCATTGTTTTGGTGCAGAATTATGTGAAATTGTATGTGTTGTTGTTGTGCGTCTTTGTCAGTTTAGCTCAGAAAATGCCGCCCTCGTCAATCTGCCGCGGGCCGGCCGTGCATTTCAGCCATTCCCTTGATTGGCAGATAGCAGGGGGACTGGCATACTGGACCCCACGAAACCCATATAAAATGCGGATAAATGTGTCCTTATTGTCACACAACAACATAACATCAGAACAAAGACACATAACTGTCCACGCGAGTCGCTACAATATATTTTAAGAAAAAAATGCTTTGGGATGATTCACAATGCTGCCTTTTTTGACATGATCGAGCGGTGCAGATTACTGTTCGATTTAAACGCCACTCCTCCCTCGTCGCCTTGCTCATAAACGTTGCGGGTCATAGACCGGTGCGCCGCGGTGCAGCATAATCGAATCCGCCAATTAACTCACGTTAGCTAGCTAAGCTCCCTTGGCTAAATGGCTCATTCAAACTTTTTAATCGTGAGGAAGGGCATCTACAAACTTCTCTGGTATATCAAACTAGCTAATAAATCATGTTATCAATAATGTGGTAGCTAACTAATACAGTAAGCTACCTACCAATGCAAGAGAATAGTTTGCTCTAGAGCAAGATGCTAGCTCACGGTTTTACATTGACGAGTGTTGTCATCAAGTGACCGTAATGGCAGACTGCAATGGCATGCTGAATCAGATAGAGGGCGCTGTGGTATCAACATCAATGTAGTAGCATAGATAGAACAATGACATTTGTTTGGTGAGTAATCTCACAGAGGAAGAGGCGAAGCGAGAGGTTTCACTCTCACCGAAAATAAACCCGATGCGTTTCTATGGGTTTATTTTGGAACTAAACTTGTCGCCTGCCTCCTCGCCTTTGGGAGGACTACCACTTTATGCAGTCATGAGAAATCTCGTCGTTATATATTGACCTCTGGCAATCTTTGGAAAAATATTAGGATACGTAAAAACAGTTTAATCGGCCTTCCAGCGATGTCTGATCTTCCGTGGGCCAGCACCAGTAGTGCAAGTGACTGATCTTCCGTGGGCCAGCACCAGTAGTGCAAGCCTCCCTCTGAGTTCGGGAAGAATGAAAGTATCTTAGAAATAGTTTTCATACTTTACATGTCCCAACTCAGAATAAAAAATGTATCATAAAAATAACATGGTCACTGTGGTAGAACTTTTATTTTGAATGGAGATTTTGTTGCATTTATCCAAAGTCCCTTCACTAGCTAGCGGACTAAACTCTCCTCCATGGTTTCCGTAACCTGATTTCAGATGTGTACATGTTTATTTATTTTATTTAACTAAGCAAGTCAGTTAACGAACAAATTCTTATTTACAATGATGGCCTATCAAAAGGCTAAAGGTTTCCTACGGGGATGGGGGCCTGGGATTAAATAAAAAATATGTGACAAAACACATCATGACAGAGACACAACATAAAGAGAGACCTAAGACAACACAGCATGGCAACATGGTAGCAGCACAAAACGTGGTAAAACATTATTGGGCAGACAACAGCACAAAGGGCAAGAAGTTAGAGACAACAATTCATCACGCGAAGCAGCCACAACTGTCAGTAAGAGTGTCCATGATTGAGTCTTTGAATGAAGAGATGGAGATAAAACTGTCCAGTTTGAGTGTTTGTTGCAGCTCGTTCCAGTCGCTAGCTGCAGCGAACTGAAAAGAGGAGCGACCCAGGGATGTGTGTGCTTTGGGGACCTTTAACAGAATGTGACTGGCAGAACAGGTGTTGTATGTGGAGAATGAGGGCTGCAGTAGATATCTCAGATAGGGGGGAGTGAGGCCTAAGAGGGTTTTATAAATAAGCATCAACCAGTGGGTCTTGCGACGGGTATACAGAGATGACCAGTTTACAGAGGAGTATAGAGTGCAGTGATGTGTCCTATAAGGAGCATTGGTGGCAAATCTGATGGTCGAATGGTAAAGAACACCTGCCGATCTATAAATTACATCTATGTAATCTAGCATGGGTAGGATGGTCATCTGAATCAGGGTTAGTTTGGCAGCTGGGGTGAAAGAGGAGCAATTATGATAGAGGATTTAACCTTAGTCTGCAGCTTTGATATGTGCTGAGAGAAGGACAACGTACCGTCTAGCCATTCTCCCAAGCACTTGTATGAGGTGACTACCTCAAGCTCTAAACCCTCAGAGGTAGTAATCACACCTGTGGGGAGAGGGGCATTCTTCTTACCAAACCACATGACCTTTGTTTTGGAGGCGTTCAGAACAAGGTTAAGGGCAGAGAAAGATTGTTGGACACTAAAAAAGCTTTGTTGTAGAGCGTTTAACACAAAACCCGGGGAGGGGCCAGCTGAGTATAAGACTGTATCATCTGCATATAAATGGATGAGAGAGCTTCCTACTGCCTGAGCTATGCTGTTGATGTAAATTGAGAAGAGCGTGGGGCCTAGGATTGAGCCTTGGGGTACTCCCTTGGTGACAGGCAGTGGCTGAGACAGCAGATTTTCTGACTTTATACATGGCACTCTTTTATAAAAGGTAGTTCGCAAACCCATGTAAAAAAAGGATTATTAGGGTAATCGTCCTTACAAGCATGTAAACGTTTTAAAACTAACAATTATATTCTGACTACCCACAACAGTTGTATTATATAACCGAACAGTATGTACTTTATATTTTACATTTACACAAGGATGAACAATTAGATGTGGTGGTGAACTCAACCAGTGTTCCAAGTTAAGGAAAAGATGTCTCTCCCCTCATTAGCAACACAACATTCACACAAAATAAGTCACATCTCCAGAACTGGTAAGAAAAGGATGCACTAAAAAGTTTTATTTTCCATAGTAATATTCACAAACAGTTTAATACCCAAACATCTGTCAGATCAGATTGAACAAAAGCTCAAATTCTCCATCAGCTAGCTGTTGCTTCCATAGAAATATAATCTATTCCAACAATCTATTCTAGATTCTATTTCTATGTTTGGTTCTTAATACAACCTCCTGACGTCCCTGCCTGCCAATGCATCTTGGGCATTATAACCATAACGACGATATCAACAAGGGTTCTGCATTATAGTCAATGAGGAAAAACAGAAGCGAGAACAAGACAGAGCAGGAAGACATTTCCTTTTTAATATTTTTTTTTTTTTTTTATATCTAGACAAAGCAACCGAGATGACAAACATGTAAAAACATTTTTGTTACAGATAATTATATAAAAAGCAGTATTTTATTTTTTATTTTTATTTTTTACTTCTTGCTACGTGAAGGAACTTATTTACAATTAAACCGATACTAGCTGAGCCAATCAATCACTCTTCCTGCCATCATATCCCACCGCTAGGTAACCAAAAACCTCTCCGTTCAAAAACACTAGTCACGTTACACACTTGCATACCTTAACACATAATACACCAAAAACAAAATGTCAAATGGTTATCAATACGAAAAGTTTACACAATTTGGGGGCAGAACATTTCTGAGAATAAACTGGGATTTATCTAAAAAAAAAATAAAAAAACGAAAATAAAACAAGCCTTGGGAAAATAAAAATAACCTTTTGAATTCCATAGTCGAACAAATTAATTCTACTATGGAATATCAACAGATTGAGAAGGGGAAAGATGAAAATAAATATTTTTTTCAGCAAATTAATTCCTTTAATAAAAAAATTAACAAAAATAAAACAATCCACTCCTCTTTTTCTGACTAATCTTATGTTCTGCAGCAGAGCAAGTACAAAAAGTCCTTGTTACGTAAATCGTTCGTTACACCACCGATTCTGAAACTGTCAAATCAGGTTATAAAATATGTATTGGGTTGTTTCACCCTGGCAGTCAGCCAATCACTGTCACCCTGGCAGTCAGCCAATCACTGTTCAACAAATTCCTCCAATGAAAGCAGAGAAACTACCAGAGTAGATAGTCAACTAGAGGGAGAATAAAGCAGTCTCCTAAACTTACATGAACCACAGGTATTTTTTTCTGAAGCTAATCCTTTAACTCGGTCTCCTCTCTGACATAGCTACACATTAAAACACAGTGATGTCACAAAGCAAGATGACAGCCGGGACAGATACAGAGTATTGATTGGTTGATGAGGATTCCCCTGGAATGGATAACACTGCCCCCCCCCCTCCCAACGTCCCGCTGTCCGTTTGGTGTATTTATTAAATCTCCATGACGATGTGACAATGACATCATCTTCTTCTGATCCAACTGTCTCCTATGGCAACAGTCTGATTCTTCTGAGTGCAACCTACTGATGCCCACACCCCCCCCCCCTCTCCAATGACATAATGAGATACACTAGATTGTATTATAAGCCGTTATTTGTGTTGTCTATTGCTTGTGTAGATGAACAGGGGAGAGGAAACGCATGAAAGAGACTAGAGAACTATCTAGCAACTACAGTTAGACCAGACTGAACAGTTTTTTGATTCCACAGAAAATCATATCATAGGAAAATAAAAAGTTAATTATGCGCTTTCCATGGTTTAAACAAGTAAATATCAATAATAATATCAATAATAATAATAATAATACAATAAGAAATACAGAAGAATGAAATAAGGCGTCCACGGCACCACAACGTCCAGTGATGAGGGCAGGGGATCTGGTGTTTCTCAGCTTTATCTATTTTACAGCCATTTTGTGACTGATGGGTTGTTGGGTTCAGGATGGGGTCTAGGTTCAGGACGGGGCCTGGTCTGGGTTCAGGACGGGGCCTGGTCTGGGTTCAGGACGGGGCCTGGTCTGGGTTCAGTACGGGGCCTGGTCTGGGTTCAGGACGGGGCCTGGTCTGGGTTCAGGACGGGGCCTGGTCTGGGTTCAGGACGGGGCCTGGTCTGGGTTCAGGACGGGGCCTGGTCTGGGTTCAGTACGGGGCCTGGTCTGGGTTCAGGACGGGGCCTGGTCTGGGTTTAGGACGGGGCCTGGTCTGGGTTCAGGACGGGGCCTGGTCTGGGTTCAGGACGGGGCCTGGTCTGGGTTCAGGACGGGGCCTGGTCTGGGTTCAGGACGGGGCCTGGTCTGGGTTCAGGACGGGGCCTGGTCTGGGTTCAGGACGGGGCCTGGTCTGGGTTCAGGACGGAGCCTGGTCTGGGTTCAGGACGGAGCCTGGTCTGGGTTCAGGACGGAGCCTGGTCTGGGTTCAGGACGGGGCCTGGTCTGGGTTCAGGACGGGGCCTGGTCTGGGTTCAGGACGGGGCCTGGTCTGGGTTCAGGACGGAGCCTGGTCTGGGTTCAGGACGGGGCCTGGTCTGGGTTCAGGACGGGGCCTGGTCTGGGTTCAGGACGGGGCCTGGTCTGGGTTCAGGATGTGCTGTTGTAGGGTTAGATGGGGTTCTGGTAGAGGTTGGGGTCCGGGTGGAGCCTGGTCTGGGTTCAGGATGTGCTGTTGTAGGGTTAGATGGGGTTCTGGTAGGGGTAGGGGTCCGGGTGGAGCCTAGGGTATTGTATTCAGTAGGAAGGTGTTGTTTTCAGTTCAGTCATAGTCATCATGGACAACAAGGGGAGAGGAAGGAAACCCCCTCACTGGTCTGATCTGGCCTTCTTTGGACCAGCAGCTTTCCTACAAGAGGAGAGAAAACATGATTCAACAGATGAACATGGATAGGACTGCAGAGTTAGGACAGATAGTTAAGTTGAAAGTTAAGAGTTATGACAGAGGGGTGGGACAGGCTTGGCCACAACCGACTACTGAAAAACTTTTTTTCCCCAAACACTTTTGCATTTCCAAATAAATAAATAAATGAAATCATAGTATTTTTAAGGAATGTACAGTTAAAATACCTGAATTCATGAATTCTACTTCTTATTTAATCGTTCTGTGGATATTAAAAAGAGAGAGAGAGAGAGAAGGATGAATCCTAGTACTCACATGTCAGGCGAGGAACCTGGTCTCTTAACAGTAGGTTTACCTGCAAGGCCATCTTTACTAATCTCTACAGGGAGAGGGGAAACGGTTAGGATTGTACCGAACACAAAAAATATAAAAACGCTATACGCAACAATTTCAAAGATTTTACAGGAGTTACAGCTCAGATAATTACAAGATAATACAGTTCAGGGAAATCAATCAATTGAAAAATTCTATTAGGCCCTAATCTATGGATTTCACATGACTGGGAATACAGTTGGTCACAGATATTAAAAAATATAAAAAAATAAAGATATGGGCGTAGATCAGAAACCAGTTGGTGTCTGGTGTGACCACCATTTGCCTCATGCAGCGTGACATCTTCACAGAGAGTTGATCAGACTGTTGAATATGGAATATCGTCCCACTCTTCAAATGGTTGTGTGACGATGCTGGATATCGACGGGAACTGGAACACGCCGTCATACACGTCGATCCAGAGCATCCCAAACATGCTCAACGGGTGTGGTGACGTCTGGTGATTATGCAGACCATGGGAAAAAAACGGGGAAATTCACAGCTTCCAGGAATTGTGTACAGATCCTTGCGACATGTGGCAGTGCATTATCATGCTGAAACATGAGGTGATGGCGGCGGATAAATGGCACGACAATGGGCCTTAGGATCTCGTCACGGTATCTCTGTGCATTCAAATTGCCATCGATAAAATGCAATCGTGTTGGTTGTCCGTAGCTTATGCCTGCCCCATACCGTAACCCCACCGCCACCATGGGGCACTCCGTTCACAACGTTGACATCAGCAAACCGCTCACCCACACGACGCCATACACGCTGTCTGCCATCTGCCAGGTATAGTTGAAACCAGGATTCATCCGTGAAGACCACAGTTGTCCAGTGGCCATCGAAGGTGAGCATGTTGCCCACTGAAGTCGGTTACGACGCCGAACTGCGGTCAGTTCACGACCCTGGTGAGGACGAGCACGCAGGTCAACTTTCTCGAAACGGTTTCTGGCAGTTTGTGCAGAAATTCTTCAGTTTGTGCAAACCCACAGTTTCATCAGCTGTCCGGGTGGCTGGTCTCAGACGATCCCGCAGATGAAGAAGCCAGATGTGGAGGTCCTGGGCTGGTTACACGTGGTCTGTGGTTGTAAGGCCAGTTGGACGTACTGCTAAATTCTCTAAAATGACGTTAGAGGCGGCTTATGGTAGAGAAATTAATAATACATTCTCTGGTAACAGCTCTGGTGGACATTCCTGCAGTCAGCATGCCAATTGCACGCTGCCTCAACTTGAGACATCTGTGGCATTGTGGTGTGTGACAAAACTGCACATTTTAGAGTGGCCTTTTATTGTCCCCCAGCACAAGGTGCACCTGTGTAATGATCATTTTGTTCAATCAGCTTCTTGATATGCCACACCTGTCAGGTGGATGGACTATCATGGCAAAGGAGAAATTCTAACTAACAGGGATGTAAACAAATTTGTGCAACAACATTTTAGAGAAATAAGCTTTTTGTGCATAATGGAACATTTCTGGGCTGTTTTATTTCAGCTCGTGAAACATGAGACCAACACTTTACATGTTGTGTTCATATTTGTGTTCAATGTAATATTGACAACCGAATCGAGCTTAACATAACGTTCCGTACCTTGGAGCCACCTGACCTGCGTGGCAGGTCCGTAGCCTTTCTCGTTGCGGGCTGCGATACGGAAGATGATGGCAGGCTTGGTGGTGTAGTCTATGTGTGCGTTGGAGAGGCTGGACGACTGCACCAGGCAGGAGGGGTTGGGCCCACAGAAGACCCGCATGAAAGCCAGCTGGGCTGGGGTGGTGGTGGTGGTGGGCTTGGCCTGTTCCCCGCTCTGGGCACTCTGGATGGCCAGGTACACCGAGTACTCAATGATCTTACCAGATGTGACCGACGGAGGCTCCCAGGTCAGGTGGGCGCCGTCTGGGCTCTGAATGGGGAGGAGGAAGAGAGGGGAAGAAAGCGTGATATGAGCTATAAATACAGAATCATATAAACAAGGTGAAATAAAATATATGTTTGATAAAATAACACTTCCTGGGTAAAATATGTTTGATAAAATAACACTTCCTGGGTAAAATATGTTTAAGAATTTGTTCTTTACTGACTTAACTGGTTAAAAACTAAAAATGTAATTTAATAAAATAAAATGTGTTACCTTGCTGATCTTGATAGCACAGGGAGCTCCGGGGAAGCCTGGTAGACAGGTCTTGAAGGCTGAGACCTCCGAGAAGTTCCCCCGGCCACAGGTGTTGATCCCGGCCACCCTGAATTTATAGGCCGTCCCTGGCTGGAGATCCAACTTCCTCATCTGACTGTAGTCCGGGATCGTCCCAGAGTCATCCTACAACACACAAGAAAAACTACATGTTTTCCTTGATCTCTTATCTGGCTATACTCCATGACGTAGACTGTAGGCTTGTTCATTTAGCTGACAAGATATGTTTATAAGTCCCGTGACATTATTTTATATTATACGATTTTATAGTAAGAACAATATAATTGAACTTAGCTGAAAATATTAAGGACATTTTCCCCCATTACGGAGTAAGTGTGTATATGATGTGGCTATATTGAGGTGATAGCGATTACGTGAAACAGGTCCTATATGCTAGATTTAGAGTTATTTATTATTATTTATTTAGTTATTTATACAAACCTTACAATGTCTGAGAAATCAAAACATTCAGTGGCATTTGGAAAGTATTCTGACCCTTACACTTTTTTCAACATTATGTTACATTACAGCCTTATTCTAAAATGGATTAAATAACTGTTTTTCCTCATCAATCTACACACAATACCTCAATGACAAAGGTAAAACAGGTTTGTAATTTTTGCTAATTTATTACAAATAAAAAACTGAAACACCTTATTTACATAAGTATTCAGACCCTTTGCTATGAGACTGGAAATTGAGCTCAGGTGCATCCTGTTTCCATTGATGATCCTTGAGATGTTTCTACAACTTGATTGGAGTCCACCTGTGGTAAATTCAATTGATTGGACATGATTTGGAAAGGCACACACCTGTCTTTATAAGTTCCCACAGTTGACAGTGCATGTCAGAGCAAAAACCAAGTCATGAGGTCGAAGGAATTGTCCGTAGAGCTCCGAGACAGGATTGTGTCGAGACAGGATTGTGTCGAGGCACAGATCTGGGTACCAAAACATGTCTGCAGCATTGAAGGTCCCCAAGAACACAGTGGCCTCCATCATTCTTAAATGGAAGAAATTTGGAACCACCAAGACTCTTCCTAGAGCTGGCCGCCCGGCCAAACTGAACAATCGGGGGAGAAGGGCCTTGGTCAGGGAGGTCACCAAGAACCCGATGGCCACTCTGACAGAATTCCAGAATTCCTCTGTGGAGATGGGAGAATCTTCCAGAAGGACAACCATCTCTGATGAAACCAAGATTGAACTCTTTGGCCTGAATGCCAAGCGTCACGTCTGGAGGAAACCTGGCACCATCCCTTCGGTGAAGCATGGTGGTGGCAACATCATAGTGTGGGGATATTTATCAGAGGCAAGGACTTGGAGACTAAATCAGGATTGACGGAAAGATGAACGGGGAAAAAAGTAGAGATCCTTGATGAAAACCTGCTCCAGAGCGCTCAGTACCACAGACTGGGGTGAAGGTTCACCTTCCAACAGGACAACAACCCTAAGCATACAGCCAAGACAACGCAGGAGTGGCTTCCGGACAAGTCTCAATGTTCTTGAGTGGCCCAGCCAGAGCCTGGACTTGAACCAGATTGATCATCTCTGGAGAGACCTGAAAATAGCTGTACAGCGACGCTCCCCATCCAACCTGACAGAGCTTGAGAGGATCAGCAGAGAAGTATGGGAGAAACTCCCCAAATACAAGCGTGACAAGCTTGTAGCATCATACCCAAGAAGACTCAAAGCTGTAATCGCTGCCAAAGGCACTTGAACAAAGTACTGAGTAAAGGGTCTGAATACTTATGTAAATGTGATATGTTTTTTAAAAAAACATGTTTTTGCGTTGTCATTATGGGGTATTGTGTGTAATTTTTTTATTTAATACATTTTAGAATAATGCTGTAATGTCATGTGCTCTCCAACCTTGTTCCTGCAGCTACCCAGTCCTTCATTTAACATCGAATGTAACATGTTTTCACAAGGAAAGACAGTGTCACTAAACTGTCGACAGCCTTTCTGCGCGCTCTAGAAACGAATAAAAAGGTGAGAGAGGAGGCTGTATAGCTAAAAAGGTTAACGGTGTCACGCAATTAATTATGAAAATATATTTTTAAAATTCTCTCTAAATCGAAGGCTAACTATAAGCCGCCCGGCACAATTCTTGAACCAACAGCATCGCCAAGGGTTATAGGTTCTCTCCCAGACTCAAGAATAAACATTTGAGCGTAGCATTAGATAACCAGTCCATTCAGTACGCATCATAACAGTCCACACTCAAAAAGCCTACACCAATTATCCTAAATCAGTCTTGTTTTCTGTTTTGGGTAACATGCAGTAGCCTATGTATCTTATAAGGGTACAATCGTTATTTTAATTCAGTTTTATTTTTCCCCAAGCTTGGGCTCATAGGCTCTAATATAATTATGGGTGCTTTGAATGAATCCTCACCTCAGAAAGCGCTGTCCATTTTGTTGCGTTAGGCTTTAAAACAACATAAAAAAACAACCATGTTTTCCACTGTTTCAACCCGCTGTTGAACTTGTTTCTTCAAATCTGATCGTCACAGTGAGGGGAGTTTTAAAAGCTGCGTACTGTTTTGATGATCAGTGTTGGATGTGATTTTACATTGCATTGATGTCAGAGGGGTTAGAGGGACAATAGAGGCCTGAGTACCAGGCCATTAGGACCTGATGGAGGGACAATAGAGCCCTGAGTACCAGGCCATTAAGACCTGATGGAGGGACAAGAGAGCCCTGAGTACCAGGCCATTAGGACCTGATGGAGGGACAATAGAGCCCTGAGTACCAGGCCATTAGGACCTGATAGAGGGACAATAGAGCCCTGAGTACCAGGCCATTAGGACCTGATGGAGGAACAATAGAGCCCTGAGTACCAGGCCAGTAGGACCTGATGGAGGGACAATAGAGGCCCGAGTACCAGGCCATTAGGACCTGATGTTACATTAGGACCTGATGGAGGGACGGTAGAGCCCGTAGAGCCCCGAGTACCAGGCCATTAGGACCTGATGGAGGGACAATAGAGCCCTGAGTACCAGGCCATTAGGACCTGATGGGGGGACAATAGAGCCCTGAGTACCAGGCCATTAGGACCTGATGGAGGAACAATAGAGCCCTGAGTACCAGGCCAGTAGGACCTGATGGAGGAACAATAGAGCCCTGAGTACCAGGCCATTAGGACCTGATGGAGGGACAATAGAGCCCTGAGTACCAGGCCATTAGGACCTGATGGAGGGACAATAGAGCCCTGAGTACCAGGCCAGTAGGACCTGATGGCCGTTAGCAAGTGGGGTACAACCAAAGCATGTTTAGAATGCATAAAAGGAGATCACCGTGACTCATGACAAACAGCCCTAGTAGAAGGAAGCCGTAGATCTTAAGTCTCTCCTTGATTCGTCGCATCGTCTCTCCTTACCTCCTCAAAAAGCACTGGAGGAGAAGTTCAGAGGGAGGGACCTTGGGATATTCTCCTCCAACACATTTTGAGAATGAGACTATGAGCGAGCGTGTGAGGAATTGAGGAAAACAAAAAATCAGAATGTGTGAAACCACTATAAAAAGCTCTATATAAACCCAAATGCATTATCGTCGATACTATTAGTGACTTCAGAAACAACAGTAGTCAACGTTGGCGGTGTCGATCGTCGCCGTTAGTGACTTACATCAACAGCAGCCGCGTCTTCGTCGGGTAGGTAGTAGTGCGTGACCACCGTGTTGGTAACCTTGACGATGCCAACGTCAAACCACTGGTTGTCTTTCTTCAGCGGGGCTTTGGCCACCGCGGGAGGTGGTCCTGGCCTCTGGAGAAAGACACAGCGTTTAATAACACAATATGAATAACATTTATTAATTCGAGGAATAGATAAAGACAGAAAAAATATGTAATAATTAAAATGAGCGGATCTACATTAATATGTTATTTATCATTTCTTTAGGAACCTTTATTCAGCCAGATAAGTTATTAAAAAAAAATATATATATATAGATATTTTACAATAATGAGGTGGTTTGTCAAAGAGGAGAACAGAAATCTGGACGACACATGATGGTTAGAAAACACACTTGTCACGAGCATGTATGACCCTTTAACAATGTGTTATAAAACCATCTCATAGTGAACTAAATAACAGCCATTTTGAGTTACTTCAATGATTTAAAAAATCCGGTTAACAGAGGTCAGCCAGAAAGCCAGCCACAGCCTCACCCCAGCAGCAGACTCTATTCCATTGACCACCTCTGCCGTGGTCGTAGCTGCCTGTATCTTAGCCGGGCTGGCCACCATCATGGTCTGAGTGGGGGTTAAGGTGCAGGACGGGGCTAGCCGGGCCACAGCCTGGGTCACTGCAGCAGCCAGCTCATCGGCGTTACTCTCTGACGCCGGGTCGTTCAGGCTGTCTGCTGGGGCCAGGCCCTCGGTGGGCTGGGTCAAATCATAAACTTTATTTATATAACTCAGTTCAAAGTGCTTACTTAACAAATGCAAAGAATACATTCAGATCACCGAAAAGACAGACGGACAGAAAAGACAGGGACAGACAAGACAGGCTGCACAATAATTAGCAGACCACCGGTTAGAGACAGAGATGCAGGCAGACCACCGGTTAGAGACAGAGATGCAGGCAGACCGGTTAGAGACAGAGATGCAGGCAGACCACCGGTTAGAGACAGAGATGTAGGCAGACCACCGGTTAGAGACAGAGATGCAGGCAGACCGGTTAGAGACAGAGATGCAGGCAGACCACCGGTTAGAGACAGAGATGCAGGCAGACCGGTTAGAGACAGGCAGACCGGTTAGAGGCAGGCAGACCGGTTAGAGACAGAGATGCAGGCAGACCGGTTAGAGACAGAGATGCAGGCAGACCACCGGTTAGAGACAGAGATGCAGGCAGACCACCGGTTAGAGACAGAGATGCAGGCAGACCACCGGTTAGAGACAGAGATGCAGGCAGACCACCGGTTAGAGACAGAGATGCAGGCAGACCGGTTAGAGACAGAGGCAGGCAGACCGGTTAGAGGCAGGCAGACCGGTTAGAGACAGAGGCAGGCAGACCGGTTAGAGACAGAGACAGGCAGACCGGTTAGAGACAGGCAGACCGGTTAGAGACAGGCAGACCGTTAGAGACAGAGGCAGGCAGACCGGTTAGAGACAGGCAGACCGGTTAGAGACAGAGGCAGGCAGACCGTTAGAGTAAAACAGCGGTTGGGCCGACTGACCTGGTTGTGTTGTGCTGCTGCCTGGGCAGTAGGAGATAGTTGGAGAGAGGCAGTTAGCGACAGACAGGCCGACAGACAGTTAGCGACAGACAGGCAGGCAGACAGTTAGCGACAGACAGGCAGTTAGCGACAGACAGTTAGCGACATACAGGCAGGCAGGCAGGCAGTTAGCGACAGGCAGGCAGACAGGCAGGCAGATAGCGACATACAGGCAGACAGATAGCGGCAGACAGGCAGACAGTGACATACAGGCAGACAGATAGCGGCAGACAGGCAGGCAGACAAACAGTCTGCCTGCCTGTTTTTACAGGCAGTAAAAAACAGTGGTTGGGCTGACCGACCTGGTTGTGTTGTGCTACTGCTGCCTGGGCCTGGGCCTGAGCAAGAGCCTGGGCCTGAGCAAGAGCCTGGGCCTGAGCAAGAGCCTGGGCCTGAGCAAGAGCCTGGGCCTGGGCCTCCTGCAGCTGCTGCTGTTGTTGTACCAGGGCTGCCAGCTCAGCCTGAGTCAACACAATGGGGATGGTGGTGGTCTGATGGCCACCGTCTCCCTCATCTGGAAGGGGGAGAAATGACACTGCTAAAACACCAACGATTCTCTCTCCAGTCCGACCACACACATCTGGTTAAAAACAGTCAATCTGTTAGCCTTCCCGGGGACTTCATCAGATGTGCCAGCGTCGGGAATTTAACAAATCTGTAACGACCCCCTGCTGGTTCTACATCAGGGCCCGTATTCATAGCGTCTCAGAGTAGGATCAGGTCCCCTCCTGTCCAAGTCATCTCATTCATTTTTATTTTAAAAAGAATAAACTGATCCTAGATCAGCACTCCTACACAGATACTTTGTGTAAACAGGCCCTGGTGCTGGAGCAGTAGGACCTAGTGGAGCAGTAGGCCCTAGTGGAGCAGTAGGACCTAGTGGAGCAGTAGGCCCTAGTGGAGCAGTAGGACCTAGTGGAGCAGTAGGACCTAGTGGAGCAGTAGGCCCTAGTGGAGCAGTAGAACCTAGTGGAGCAGTAGGCCCTAGTGGAGCAGTAGGCCCTAGTGGAGCAGTAGAACCTAGTGGAGCAGTAGGACCTAGTGGAGCAGTAGAACCTAGTGGAGCAGTAGGCCCTAGTGGAGCAGTAGGCCCTAGTGGAGCAGTAGAACCTAGTGGAGCAGTAGGACCTAGTGGAGCAGTAGAACCTAGTGGAGCAGTAGGACCTAGTGGAGCAGTAGAACCTAGTGGAGCAGTAGGACCTAGTGGAGCAGTAGGCCCTAGTGGAGCAGTAGGACCTAGTGGAGCAGTAGGACCTAGTGGAGCAGTAGGCCCTAGTGGAGCAGTAGAACCTAGTGGAGCAGTAGGACCTAGTGGAGCAGTAGGACCTAGTGGAGCAGTAGGCCCTAGTGGAGCAGTAGAACCTAGTGGAGCAGTAGGACCTAGTGGAGCAGTAGGACCTAGTGGAGCAGTAGGCCCTAGTGGAGCAGTAGGACCTAGTGGAGCAGTAGAACCTAGTGGAGCAGTAGGACCTAGTGGAGCAGTAGGACCTAGTGGAGCAGTAGGCCCTAGTGGAGCAGTAGAACCTAGTGGAGCAGTAGAACCTAGTGGAGCAGTAGAACCTAGTGGAGCAGTAGGACCTAGTGGAGCAGTAGGCCCTAGTGGAGCAGTAGAACCTAGTGGAGCAGTAGGACCTAGTGGAGCAGTAGAACCTAGTGGAGCAGTAGAACCTAGTCCCCAGTCTGTCTTTCTCTACTTCCTCATGACAGCCTGTATAGCCAGGGTCTGTCTGTCTCTCTCTCTCTCTGTCTGTCTGGCTGTCCGGCTCTCAGTCCACCCATCTATGTACTCACTCATGACAGCGTGCTGTGCGGCCTGCAGGACAGCCTGTATGGCCTTGGCCTGGGCGTTAGCCTCCTCAGTAGCAGCGTGTTGTGCCGCCTCCTCGGCTGCAGCGGTAACAGCCAGCTCCTCGGGGGTTAAACCCGTCACCATCAGGGTTTGCTGGCCCCCAGAGCCACCTTCAGACATCAGCTCTGCAGGAAGTCCCTAGACAACACGATCGAGACAAAAGGGGGAAATTGTTGAGGACAATTCAATATATTCACACATCTTGACGACGAAACAACATGTCTGCTCAGAAATGAAGTGTACCTCCTGCTCCCCCTGGTTCTGTTCCTCCATGCCCTCCACATGGACATGTATCCCAGCTGCAGCAGCCTCCTCCAGGGTCACGACCCTCACTGTGCCCTCTGGGAGAGAGTCGGTCTGCATGGCCTCCTCTTCCACTTCGGCCCCCGATGCCACCGCCTCGGACGACCCAGACATTGATGAGATCTCCTGGAGAATATAGAAGAGAAAGAGTCAAGGAGAGTGAGAGCAAGAGAGAAGGAGAGCAAGAGAGAGAGGAGAGCGAGAGAGAGAGGAGAGCGAGAGAGAGAGGAGAGCGAGAGAGAGAGGAGAGCGAGAGAGAGAGAGGAGAGCGAGAGAGAAGGAGAGCAAGAGAGAGAGGAGAGCGAGAGAGAGAGGAGAGCGAGAGAGAGAGGAGAGCGAGAGAGAGAGGAGAGCGAGAGAGAGAGGAGAGCGAGAGAGAGAGGAGAGCGAGAGAGGAGAGCGAGAGAGGAGAGCGAGAGTGAGAGAAGGAGAGCAAGAGCGAGAGAGAGAGGAGAGCGAGAGAGAAGGAGAGCGAGAGAGAGAGGAGAGCGAGAGAGAGAGAGGAGAGCGAGAGAGAGAGAGGAGAGCGAGAGATGGAGAGCAAGAGCGAGAGAGAGAGGAGACCGAGAGAGAAGGAGAGCGAGAGAGAGAGAGCGAGAAGGAGAGCGAGTGAGAGAAGGAGAGCGAGTGAGAGAAGGAGAACGAGAGCGAGAGAGAGAGAAGGAGAGCGAGAGAGAGAGAAGGAGAGCGAGAGAGAGAGAAGGAGAGAGAGAGAGGAGAGAGAGAAGGAGAGAGAGAAGGAGAGCGAGAAGGAGAGCGAGAAGGAGAGCGAGAGAGAGAAGGAGAGCGAGAGAGCGAGAAGGAGAGCGAGAGAGCGAGAAGGAGAGCGAGAGAGCGAGAAGGAGAGCGAGAGAGCGAGAGAGAGGAGACAGAGAGAGAGAGAAGGAGAGCGAGAGAGCGAGAAGGAGAGCGAGAGAGAGAGAGAGAGAGAGAAGGAGAGCGAGAGAGCGAGAGAGAGGAGAGCGAGAGAGAGAAGGAGAGCGAGAGAGCGAGAAGGAGAGCGAGAGAGCGAGAAGGAGAGCGAGAGAGCGAGAAGGAGAGCGAGAGAGAAAGGAGAGCGAGAGAGAGAGAAGGAGAGCGAGCGAGAGAGAAGGAGAGCGAGCGAGAGAGAGAGAGAAGGAGAGCGAGAGAGAAGGAGAGCGAGAGAGCGAGAGAGAAGGAGAGCGAGCGAGAGAGAGAAGGAGAGCGAGAGAGAAGGAGAGCGAGAGAGAAGGAGAGCGAGAGAGAAGGAGAGCGAGAGAGAAGGAGAGCGAGAGAGAAGGAGAGCGAGAGAGAAGGAGAGCGAGAGAGCGAGAGAGAAGGAGAGCGAGAGAGAGAGCGAGAGAAGGAGAGCGAGAGAAGGAGAGCGAGAGAAGGAGAGCGAGAGAAGGAGAGCGAGAGAAGGAGAGCGAGAGAGAGAGAGAGAGAGAAGGAGAGCGAGCGAGAGAGAGGAGAGCGAGAGTTACTAAAACTTACTGGGTGGTTTGCACCAACATTGTTTAAATTAATTTTAGGTTAAGGTTAAATTAATATCAGTTTAATAGTTAACCCATGTTGGTGCTACCCACCCATGATGTCCAAAATAAATGGTCTTTAACAGTCTATAGTGCAGAGAACGACTGTGGGGCTCAAACCAGGGATGCCCTAACCCCCAAGGACACTAACCCTAACCCCCAAGGACAAGGACACTAACCCCCAAGGACACTAACCCTAACCCCCAAGGACACTAACCCTAACCCCTAAGGACACTAACCCTAACCCCCAAGGACACTAACCCTAACCCCCAAGGACAAGGACACTAACCCCCAAGGACACTAACCCTAACCCCCAAGGACACTAACCCTAACCCCTAAGGACACTAACCCTAACCCCCAAGGACACTAACCCTAACCCCTAAGGACACTAACCCTAACCCCCAAGGACACTAACCCTAACCCCCAAGGACACTAACCCTAACCCCCAAGGACACTAACCCTAACCCCCAAGGACACTAACCCTAACCCCCAAGGACACTAACCCTAAACCCCAAGGACAAGGACACTAACCCTAACCCCCAAGGACACTAACCCTAACCCCCAAGGACACTAACCCTAACCCCCAAGGACACTAACCCTAACCCCCAAGGACACTAACCCTAAACCCCAAGGACAAGGACACTAACCCTAACCCCCAAGGACACTAACCCTAACCCCCAAGGACACTAACCCTAAACCCCAAGGACAAGGACACTAACCCTAACCCCCAAGGACACTAACCCTAACCCCCAAGGACACTAACCCTAAACCCCAAGGACAAGGACACTAACCCTAACCCCCAAGGACACTAACCCTAACCCCCAAGGACACTAACCCTAAACCCCAAGGACAAGGACACTAACCCTAACCCCCAAGGACACTAACCCTAACCCCCAAGGACACTAACCCTAAACCCCAAGGACAAGGACACTAACCCTAACCCCCAAGGACACTAACCCTAACCCCCAAGGACACTAACCCTAAACCCCAAGGACACTAACCCTAAAAGCGTTGACCGTATGTAATAATGTGTAATAATGTCCTTACAGGTACGCAGGGCCCAGGTGTGGGCGTGGACTGAGTAACCGTGGTGACGGCTCTGCCAGATGTCGTCGACGCGCTGGTCTCGGTGGTTGCCGAGGACGACGAGGGAACCTCTGTAGTTCCGTTGTCTCCTTGTGTCGAGTCACCAGGCTGGGCTGGAGGGAGGAGAGACATCCCAACATTATGAATAAAAACGGTCCCCAACAGCAGGACTAAAACGGTCCCCAACAGCAGGACTAAAACGGTCCCCAACAGCAGGACTAAAACGGTCCCCAACAGCAGGACTAAAACGGTCCCCAACAGGACTAAAACGGTCCCCAACAGCAGGACTAAAACGGTCCCCCAACAGCAGGACTAAAACGGTCCCCCAACAGCAGGACTAAAACGGTCCCCAACAGCAGGACTAAAACGGTCCCCAACAGCAGGACTAAAACGGTCCCCAACAGCAGGACTAAAACGGTCCCCAACAGGACTAAAACGGTCCCCAACAGCAGGACTAAAACGGTCCCCCAACAGCAGGACTAAAACGGTCCCCCAACAGCAGGACTAAAACGGTCCCCAACAGCAGGACTAAAACGGTCCCCAACAGCAGGACTAAAACGGTCCCCCACAGGACTAAAACGGTCCCCAACAGCAGGACTAAAACGGTCCCCAACGGTAGGACTAAATCGGTCCCCAACAGCAGGACTAAAACGGTCCCCAACGGCAGGACTAAAACGGTCCCCAACGGTAGGACTAAATCGGTCCCCAACAGCAGGACTAAAACAGTCCCCCAACAGCAGGACTAAAACGGTCCCCAACGGTAGGACTAAATCGGTCCCCAACAGCAGGACTAAAACGGTCCCCAACAGCAGGACTAAAACGGTCCCCCAACAGCAGGACTAAAACGGTCCCCCAACAGCAGGACTAAAACGGTCCCCAACAGCAGGACTAAAACGGTCCCCAACAGCAGGACTAAAACGGTCCCCAACAGGACTAAAACGGTCCCCAACAGCAGGACTAAAACGGTCCCCAACAGCAGGACTAAAACGGTCCCCAACAGCAGGACTAAAACGGTCCCCAACAGCAGGACTAAAACGGTCCCCAACAGCAGGACTAAAACGGTCCCCAACAGGACTAAAACGGTCCCCAACAGCAGGACTAAAACGGTCCCCAACAGGACTAAAACGGTCCCCCAACAGCAGGACTAAAACGGTCCCCCAACAGCAGGACTAAAACGGTCCCCAACAGCAGGACTAAAACGGTCCCCAACAGGACTAAAACGGTCCCCCAACAGCAGGACTAAAACGGTCCCCAACAGCAGGACTAAAACGGTCCCCAACAGGACTAAAACGGTCCCCAACAGCAGGACTAAAACGGTCCCCAACAGCAGGACTAAAACGGTCCCCCAACGGCAGGACTAAAACGGTCCCCAACGGCAGGACTAAAACGGTCCCCAACGGTAGGACTAAAACGGTCCCCAACAGCAGGACTAAAACGGTCCCCAACAGCAGGACTAAAACGGTCCCCAACAGCAGGACTAAAACGGTCCCCCAACAGCAGGACTAAAACGGTCCCCAACAGCAGGACTAAAACGGTCCCCAACAGTAGAACTAAAACGGTCCCCAACAGCAGGACTAAAACGGTCCCCAACAGCAGGACTAAAACGGTCCCCAACAGCAGGACTAAAACGGTCCCCAACAGCAGGACTAAAACGGTCCCCAACAGCAGGACTAAAACGGTCCCCAACAGGACTAAAACGGTCCCCAACAGCAGGACTAAAACGGTCCCCAACAGCAGGACTAAAACGGTCCCCAACAGCAGGACTAAAACGGTCCCCAACAGCAGGACTAAAACGGTCCCCAACAGGACTAAAACGGTCCCCCAACAGCAGGACTAAAACGGTCCCCCAACAGCAGGACTAAAACGGTCCCCAACAGCAGGACTAAAACGGTCCCCAACAGGACTAAAACGGTCCCCCAACAGCAGGACTAAAACGGTCCCCAACAGCAGGACTAAAACGGTCCCCAACAGGACTAAAACGGTCCCCAACAGCAGGACTAAAACGGTCCCCAACAGCAGGACTAAAACGGTCCCCCAACGGCAGGACTAAAACGGTCCCCCAACGGCAGGACTAAAACGGTCCCCAACGGCAGGACTAAAACGGTCCCCAACGGTAGGACTAAAACGGTCCCCAACAGCAGGACTAAAACGGTCCCCAACAGCAGGACTAAAACGGTCCCCAACAGCAGGACTAAAACGGTCCCCCAACAGCAGGACTAAAACGGTCCCCAACAGCAGGACTAAAACGGTCCCCAACAGTAGAACTAAAACGGTCCCCAACAGCAGGACTAAAACGGTCCCCAACAGCAGGACTAAAACGGTCCCCAACAGCAGGACTAAAACGGTCCCCAACAGCAGGACTAAAACGGTCCCCAACAGCAGGACTAAAACGGTCCCCAACAGTAGAACTAAAACGGTCCCCAACAGCAGGACTAAAACGGTCCCCAACAGCAGGACTAAAACGGTCCCCAACAGCAGGACTAAAACGGTCCCCAACAGCAGGACTAAAACGGTCCCCCAACAGCAGGACTAAAACGGTCCCCAACAGCAGGACTAAAACGGTCCCCAACAGCAGGACTAAAACGGTCCCCAACGGCAGGACTAAAACGGTCCCCAACGGCAGGACTAAAACGGTCCCCAACGGCAGGACTAAAACGGTCCCCAACAGTAGGACTAAAACGGTCCCCCAACAGCAGGACTAAAACGGTCCCCAACAGCAGGACTAAAACGGTCCCCAACAGCAGGACTAAAACGGTCCCCAACAGCAGGACTAAAACGGTCCCCAACAGCAGGACTAAAACGGTCCCCAACAGTAGGACTAAAACGGTCCCCCAACAGCAGGACTAAAACGGTCCCCCAACAGCAGGACTAAAACGGTCCCCAACGGCAGGACTAAAACGGTCCCCAACAGTAGGACTAAAACGGTCCCCCAACAGCAGGACTAAAACGGTCCCCAACAGCAGGACTAAAACGGTCCCCAACAGCAGGACTAAAACGGTCCCCAACAGCAGGACTAAAACGGTCCCCAACAGTAGGACTAAAACGGTCCCCCAACAGCAGGACTAAAACGGTCCCCAACAGCAGGACTAAAACGGTCCCCAACAGTAGAACTAAAACGGTCCCCAACAGCAGGACTAAAACGGTCCCCAACAGCAGGACTAAAACGGTCCCCAACAGCAGGACTAAAACGGTCCCCAACAGCAGGACTAAAACGGTCCCCAACAGCAGGACTAAAACGGTCCCCAACAGTAGAACTAAAACGGTCCCCAACAGCAGGACTAAAACGGTCCCCAACAGCAGGACTAAAACGGTCCCCAACAGCAGGACTAAAACGGTCCCCCAACAGCAGGACTAAAACGGTCCCCAACAGCAGGACTAAAACGGTCCCCAACAGCAGGACTAAAACGGTCCCCAACGGCAGGACTAAAACGGTCCCCAACGGCAGGACTAAAACGGTCCCCAACGGCAGGACTAAAACGGTCCCCAACAGTAGGACTAAAACGGTCCCCCAACAGCAGGACTAAAACGGTCCCCAACAGCAGGACTAAAACGGTCCCCAACAGCAGGACTAAAACGGTCCCCAACAGTAGGACTAAAACGGTCCCCCAACAGCAGGACTAAAACGGTCCCCCAACAGCAGGACTAAAACGGTCCCCAACAGCAGGACTAAAACAGTCCCCCAACAGCAGGACTAAAACGGTCCCCAACAGTAGGACTAAAACGGTCCCCCAACAGCAGGACTAAAACGGTCCCCCAACAGCAGGACTAAAACGGTCCCCAACAGCAGGACTAAAACAGTCCCCCAACAGCAGGACTAAAACGGTCCCCAACAGTAGGACTAAAACGGTCCCCCAACAGTAGGACTAAAACGGTCCCCCAACAGCAGGACTAAAACGGTCCCCAACAGCAGGACTAAAACAGTCCCCCAACAGCAGGACTAAAACGGTCCCCAACAGCAGGACTAAAACGGTCCCCAACAGCAGGACTAAAACGGTCCCCAACAGCAGGACTAAAACGGTCCCCAACAGCAGGACTAAAACGGTCCCCAACAGCAGGACTAAAACGATAATGGGTGGTCGACCATCCTCCTGGAGAGATAATGGGTGGTCGACCATCCTCCAGGAGAGATAATGGGTGGTCAACCATCCTCCAGGAGAGATAATGGTGGTCAACCATCCTCCTGGAGAGATAATGGGTGGTCGACCATCCTCCAGGAGAGATAATGGGTGGTCGACCATCCTCCAGGAGAGATGATGGGTGTTCAACCATCCTCCAGGAGAGATAATGGGTGGTCAACCATCCTCCAGGAGAGATAATGGGTGGTCGACCATCCTCCAGGAGAGATAATGGGTGGTCAACCATCCTCCAGGAGAGATAATGGGTGGTCAACCATCCTCCTGGAGAGATAATGGGTGGTCAACCATCCTCCAGGAGAGATAATGGGTGGTCAACCATCCTCCAGGAGAGATAATGGGTGGTCAACCATCCTCCAGGAGAGATAATGGGTGGTCGACCATCCTCCAGGAGAGATAATGGGTGGTCGACCATCCTCCAGGAGAGATAATGGGTGGTCGACCATCCTCCAGGAGAGATAATGGGTGGTCAACCATCCTCCAGGAGAGATAATGGGTGGTCAACCATCCTCCAGGAGAGATAATGGGTGGTCAACCATCCTCCAGGAGAGATAATGGGTGGTCGACCATCCTCCAGGAGAGATACTGGGTGGTCGACCATCCTCCTGGAGAGATAATGGGTGGTCGACCATCCTCCTGGAGAGATACTGGGTGGTCCACCATCCTCCAGGAGAGATAATGGGTGGTCCACCATCCTCCAGGAGAGATAATGGGTGGTCGACCATCCTCCAGGAGAGATACTGGGTGGTCGACCATCCTCCTGGAGAGATACTGGGTCTTCTCATACACATCCGCTCCAGTTTTTCAAGGTCCGATTGAAGCAGCTCATTTCTAAAATGTAGTTTGAGGGGAAATGCACACCCATTATCTCTCCTGGAGGATGGTGGACCACCCATTATCTCTCCTGGAGGGTGGTGGACCACCCATTATCTCTCCTGTGCAGCAATGTTCCAACATCTAGTGGAAAGCCTTCCCAGAAGAGTGGAGGCTGTTATAGCAGCAATGTTCCAACATCTAGTGGAAAGCCTTCCCAGAAGAGTGGAGGCTGTTATAGCAGCAATGTTCCAACATCTAGTAGAAAGCCTTCCCAGAAGAGTGGAGGCTGTTATAGCAGCAATGTTCCAACATCTAGTGGAAAGCCTTCCCAGAAGAGTGGAGGCTGTTATAGCAGCAATGTTCCATCATCTAGTGGAAAGCCTTCCCAGAAGAGTGGAGGCTGTTATAGCAGCAATGTTCCAACATCTAGTGGAAAGCCTTCCCAGAAGAGTGGAGGCTGTTACAGCAGCAAAGGGGGGGACCAACTCCATATTAATGCCCGTGATTTTGGAATGAGAAGTTGGACGAGCAGCTGTCTATGTAAACTACATGACCAATAGTATGTTGATTTTTATTTGATTAATAAAATATTTAAAAACGGTGCATAAATTAATTACATGAACATAAATGACATAAAATTAATATCCATGACTTTTCCGATTTGATCATTTTCCATAACTTTTCCAAACCTGGGGTAAAAAAAAAACACATTTTCAAATACAATAACTTTCCCAGGATTTTCATAACTTTACGAACCCGAATCTGTCAACTTGAAGAAAGCGACGGGTTACAGACACAGTCATGCTCAGTGGATAGATAACAGTAGGTCCTACCTGTGGTAGCTGTGTTGGTCGTCCCCGTCTCGTGTGTTTCACACGGCGGATTGGAACACACTCTCTGGACCGTCCCCGTCCCCGCCAGGTTGGACGTAGTCTGAGATGGGGTGTTGGTGGTCCCCGTCTCGTGCGTTTCACACGGCGGATTGGAACACACTCTCTGGACCGTCCCCGTCCCCGCCAGGTTGGACGTAGTCTGAGATGGGGTGTTGGTGGTCCCCGTTTCGTGTGTCTCACATGGCGGATTGGAACACACTCTCTGGACCGTGCCCGTTCCCGTCCCCGCCAGGTTGGACGTAGTCTGAGACGGGGTGTTGGTGGTCCCCGTTTCGTGTGTTTCACACGGCGGATTGGAACACACCTTTTGCACGGTCCCTGTCGTCTGCCCGTTGCCCATACTGGAGTTGTCCTGCATCGACGTAGTGGTAGTGCCAGTCTCGTGTGTTTCACAAGGTGGACTGGAGCAGACCTGTGTGTCGCTGCTGCCTCCAGCTCCGGCCTCAGTGGGGCTTGTCTGGTGTGTTTCACAAGGTGGATTGGAGCAGACCTGTGTGTCGCTGCTGCCTTCAGCTCCGGCCTCAGTGGGGCTTGTCTGGTGTGTTTCACAAGGTGGATTGGAGCAGACAGGAGAGGTGAGGGGGGATCCTCCTCCTCCAACACCACCGGATGACTTGCTCTGGTTATCTGAGGACGAGGAGCTGAGCGTCATGCCCATCTTGTCAGAGCCCATGTTAGAGCGTGCGGTGGTCGAGGTGTAGGTAGTCCCTGTTCTCAGAGTCTCCGGTCGTAGCACCCCGGGCACAGAGCTGGCACCAGAGACAGACGACGGGGAGAGGGCTCCGGAGGAGGGGGGCGGAGAGGACGGGGGATCAGACCCGCCGGTGTTGTCGATTACGCAGGAGCCTTGTTGTTGTTGCTGGTTGGATCCCATGTTACAGCTGGCGGTAGTCTGGGTGTTGGTGGTACCTGTATCGTGGGTCTCTGACGGCGGGTTGGTGCACACCTGCTGTACCTGGCCCATGTTGGAGGACGCCGTCGTTTGAGTATTGGTGGTACCGGTATCGTGGGTCTCTGACGGCGGGTTGGTGCACACCTGCTGTACCTGGCCCATGTTGGAGGACGCCGTCGTTTGAGTATTGGTGGTGCCGGTTTCGTGGGTTTCACACGGCGGGTTTGAACACACCCTCTCCACCCCACCATTACCAGTCATGTTAGCGGAGGCTGTGGTCGCTGTATTGGTAGTGCCAGTCTCGTGGGTCTCGCAGGGGGGGTTCGAGCAGACCAGGGTCACGGTGCCTGGGTCGCCTGCCTCGGGCTGGGTGGAGGAGGGGTCGGCGGAGGTGGGGGAGGACAGGATGGAGACAGGAAGGTCATGGACAGGCTGAGCCTCCACACCGCTAGGTGTAGTGATTAAGGTCACCTGTGTGGCTTGGCCTCCTGCCTGGAGGACAAAGACACAAGAGGTCAATAAAACAACTTAATACAATTCAATCTAGCCAATAAAATGAAGAAACATTTCTATAAAATGGAATTCAATCATTCCGAGTGTTATGTTTTCATGGTGGCATGTCAGAACAGAAAAATGGTTTTCTACAGAAGCACTGCAACGTCTCCCGGACGTATCAACGTCAGCTTGGCGTCTCTCGGACGTATCAACGTCAGCTTGGCGTCACCCGGACGTATCAACGTCAGCTTGGTGTCTCCCAGGTGTATGCCACCAGGACAAGCCTAGCAGCAAATTTAAAACGGAAGTCCACCCATTCCAAGTATTAATGACGACAGTGTGCACCTGTACCAAACGGGACTGACATAGGTGGTAGATAAGACACTAAGGCTGCATTTACACAAGCAGACAATTCTGATCTTTTTATTCACTAATTGGACTCTTGACCAATTAGATCAGCTCTTTTGCCAATAAATCGGGCAAAAGATCAGAATTGGGCTACCTGTGTAAATGCATCCTACGTCATCTACATAAACTGTACCTGTGCTGCGGAGACGGTGACCTGTCCAGGCAGGGTCGTCATGGTGCCCAAGGTGGTGATAGGAGCAGCGGTGGTAACACTTCCTCCTGCCAGGCTGGTCGACACTGTGCCAGTCACCGTACCCAACGTAGTCACACCTGTTCAGAGGGAGAACATTGATTTATGAATTGATTGACGGCCATTGGTAGCGCTAACAGACTGGTACCCGGGCTAGTGTAATGGGCCTGATGCTGCATAACAGCACACGCTAAAGCATGACAGTGACTGTTGATGATTCAATGTGTCACTTAACTAAATCATATTTTAGTAGCGTAACTAGACATGAGTAGCAAAGCTGTGATGAGATTATCAGTGAGCTCCTTACCCGTGGTTCCCTTGACGACCAGGGTGGTGACGTTAGGTTTGACACCGGAAACCGTTACCGGGGAGACGAGACGTACACCTCCCATGGGGACGGTCCGTAAAATAGTTCCGGGTTGTCCGGGGGCACCCTTCAGTACCACCTGGTAGAAACATAATAATAACAGCCTGTTAAGATACATTTACACCTTATATACAGTAAAATAGTCCCGGGCTGTCCTGAGGCACCGTTCAGCACCACCTGATAGAAACAGAGAATGTATACATGCGCAAGATAGGAAATATATTATTTCCTTGAGCAAGGCTCTTAAGTGTTATATGAAAAATAATGTCATATTTTTAAATGTATAACTGGCTTAATGTTGCTGGACCCCAGGAAGAGTAGCTGCTGCCTTGGCAACAGGAACTAATGGGGATCCATAATAGACCCCAGGAAGAGTAGCTGCTGCCTTGGCAAGAACTAATGAGGATCCATAATAAACCCCAGGAAGAGTAGCTGCTGCCTTGGCAGGAACTAATGGGGATCCATAATAAACCCCAGGAAGAGTAGCTGCTGCCTTGGCAGGAACTAATGGGGATCCATAATAAACCCCAGGAAGAGTAGCTGCTGCCTTGGCAGGAACTAATGGGGATCCATAATAAACCCCAGGAAGAGTAGCTGCTGCCTTGGCAGGAACTAATGGGGATCCATAATAAACCCCAGGAAGAGTAGCTTCTGCCTTGGCAGGAACTAATGGGGATCCATAATAAACCCCAGGGAAGAGTAGCTGCTGCCTTGGCAGGAACTAATGGGGATCCATAATAAACCCCAGGGAAGAGTAGCTGCTGCCTTGGCAGGAACTAATGGGGATCCATAATAAACCCCAGGAAGAGTAGCTGCTGCCTTGGCAGGAACTAATGGGGATCCATAATAAACCCCAGGAAGAGTAGCTGCTGCCTTGACAGGAACTAATGGGGATCCATAATAAACCCCAGGAAGAGTAGCTGTTGCCTTGGCAGGACCTAATGGGGATCCATAATAAACCCCAGGAAGAGTAGCCACTGTCTTGGCAGGAACTAATGGGGATCCATAATAAACCCCAGGAAGAGTAGCTGCTGCCTTGACAGGAACTAATGGGGATCCATAATAAACCCCAGGAAGAGTAGCCGCTGCCTTGGCAGGAACTAATGAGGATCCATAATAAACCCCAGGAAGAGTAGCTGCTGCCTTGGCAGGAACTAATGAGGATCCATAATAAACCCCAGGAAGAGTAGCTGCTGCCTTGACAGGAACTAATGGGGATCCATAATAAACCCCAGGAAGAGTAGCCGCTGCCTTGGCAGGAACTAATGAGGATCCATAATAAACCCCAGGAAGAGTAGCTGCTGCCTTGGCAGGAACTAATGAGGATCCATGATAAACCCCAGGAAGAGTAGCTGCTGCCTTGACAGGAACTAATGGGAATCCATAATAAACCCCAGGAAGAGTAGCCGCTGTCTTGGCAGGAACTAATACAAATCCTTAATAAATACAAATAACCACAATTGCTCTCAATCCAGGGTTCTGCAGTACGGCTGACACCTCTCAGTGTGTGTATGTGTATATCTGGGGTTGTTGTGAAAGGCAAAAGGCAAATATTAATTCGAACCAATGGACAATAATTCAGGTGCTGGATGGAAAAACAAATGTGGAACAAATAACGTGTCCACAACATAAGGCCAGACACCAATTTAGAAATTCATATTAAATTCATATTAGTATTTTCAAAAAAGTAAAAACAAAAAAAATGTAAAAAAACATATATTTTGTTATATTTTCTTCAGTTTATCATCAACATTTGAATGCATTTTATCTACTGTAAAAAATCAAATCATTTCAAAAGCTCACATTTAAATGACATAATTTAAAAGCCCATTTCATAGTGTTACTAAATATACTGTAGTGAGGTTTGTAACTTACTCTGAAGCGTTAGTGACTGGGTCTAAATAGGCATTTGGGCGTCTAAATTCAGTGTCTTAGTTTCTAACCCTCATAGAGTCTAAGGGGTTCTACTAAGCGAACAAATGGAATCGTTATAAAATGGTCATATCAAGGATCATTTAACCCCTTATTTTAGGCACTAAACTAATCTCCACATAATCTTCCATTCATTTTTTTTTCAACTGGTACCCGGGACCTTCAGATGAGTCTCGTGAGCATCCTAGAACCGACATGTACGTGTTTGTGAGAGAGTCTCACCTTTCCACAGACGGGTCATATTAGTGTGCAGGCCAAACTGTAGTGACGCTACAGACAGAAGTTGGCAGAAGTTATACCGTCCTGTGTCGTGTGTGTGTGTGTGGGAGGGGGGGTGGGGGGGGGGGTCGTAGAGCAAAGCCAGCGTGTTCGTGAGAGTCTCATTTTTCCACGGAGGGGTCATAATAGTTTTTGTAGGCCAAACCGTTCAGACGTTTTGGTGTGAGAAGATGAACCCCGCTCTACCTGACATCATTCACTGCAGATGCAGAAGGACGATAAATCGCCGAATTGAGACGCAGCCCATGCAACAACAAAAAATAAGATTGTTTTATGATTGAGACGCATCCCATGCAACAAAAAATAAGATTGTTTTATGTCAATTAGGATTTCCCGCTGGGCCGTGGAAATTGTAGGGAAAGGGTTAACTGACATTTCCCAAAAGTCATGACTCTTCCCACACGCCAAGTCATTTTTCTCAGATTTAGAAGAGTCTGTGTGGTTATCCTTTGATATATTTTACAGACTTACTCAGCGGGAATTTTTGATATGTTGTACATTTTATCTTGAGAATTTTAGATAGAAAGATGAAAAGAAAAGAAAAAAAAAGTTTATTCACAATTTTCTCTGGACAAATCCGGTCCCGGAGCGTATTAACAAAATGAAATCGAAACATTTTGGCTCATCCAGTGTCCGGAAAAATGCATTTGCATGATATGTAGACTATTTAAATCCTTTGACTTTTCCCCACATTTTGTTGTGCTGCAGCTTGAATTTAAAACAGATTAAATTGAGATTTGTCGTCACTGGTCTACACACACACAATACCCCATAATGTCAAAGTGGAATAATGTTTTTTGAAATTTGTAACTAATTAATTTTCAAATGAAAAGCTGAAATGTGATTGAGTGTAGTCTGGCCCAGGAGTGTGAAGGTGAACGGAAAGGCACTGGAACAACGAACCGCCCTTGCTGTCTCTGCCTTGCCGGTTCCCTTCTCTCCACTGGGATTCTCTGCCTCTAACCCTATTACAGGGGCTGAGTCACTGGCTTACTGGTGCTCTTTCACGCCGTCCCTAGGAGGGGTGCGTCACTTGAGTGGGTTGAGTTACTGACGTGATCTTCCTGTCTGGGTTGGCGCCCCCCCTTGGGTTGTGCCGTGGCGGAGATCTTTGTGGGCTATACTCGGCCTTGTCTCAGGATGGTAAGTTGGTGGTTGAAGATATCCCTCTAGTGGTGTGGGGGCTGTGCTTTGGCAAAGTGGGTGGGGTTATATCCTTCCTGTTTGGCCCTGTCCGGGGGTATCATCGGATGGGGCCACAGTGTCTCCTGACCCCTCCTGTCTCAGCCTCCAGTATTTATGCTGCAGTAGTTTATGTGTCGGGGGGCTAGGGTCAGTGTTATATCTGGAGTATTTCTCCTGTCTTATCCGGTGTCCTGTGTGAATTCAAGTATGCTCTCTCTAATTCTCTCTTTCTTTCTCTCTCTCGGAGGACCTGAGCCCTAGGACCATGCCTCAGGACTACCTGGCATGATGACTCCTTGTTGTCCCCAGTCCACCTGGCCGTGCTGCTGCTCCAGTTTCAACTGTTCTGCCTGCGGCTATGGAACCCTGACCTGTTCACTGTGATTACTGTTATTTGACCATGCTGGTCATCTATGAACATTTGAACATCTTGGCCATGTTCTGTTATAATCTCCACCCGGCACAGCCAGAAGAGGACTGGCCACCCCTCATAGCCTGGTTCCTCTCTAGGTTTCTTCCTAGGTTTTGGCCTTTCTAGGGAGTTTTTCCCTAACACTTTGAGATATCAGCTGATGTAAGAAGGGCTTTATAAATACATTTGATTTGACTTGAAATGTCTTGAAACAATAAGTATTCAACAACAATTTGCTTAACGTTGCATGCACTCACTCTGTGTAAATAGTGTTTTAACATGATTTCTGAATGACTACCTCATCCCTGTACCCCACACATACTGATAATTGTAAGGTCCCTCAGTCGAGCAGTGAATTTCAAACACAGATTCAACCACAAAGACCAGGGAGGTTTTCCAATGCCTGGCAAAGGGTGGTGGGTAATACAATTTTAAAAAAGCAGACATTGAATATCCCTTGAAGCATGGTGAAGTTATTAATTACACTTTGGATGTTTTTAATTTTTATTTAATTTTAAATTTTTATAAATACACCCAGTGACTTAACATACAGGTGTCCTTCCTAACTCAGTTGCCAGAGAGGAAGAAAACCGCTAAGAGACTTTAAAAGAGCAATGGCCAACAACCAATTTGACAGAGATTGAATAATTTCTAAAATAATAATGTTAATAATAATAAGCAAATATTGCACAAATCTAGGAGAGGAAAGCTCACAGCTGTAATCGCTGCCAAAGGTGATTCAAGGGTGTGAATACTTACGTAAATTAGATATTTCTGTATTTAATTTTTCAATAACATTTCCCAAAATGTATAAAACCATGTTTTCACTTCGTCATTATGGGCTGTTGTGTGTAGCTCTATTTAATCCATGTTGAATTCTTAACACAATGTGGAATAAGTCAAAGAGGCATAAACACTTCCTGAATGCAACGATATAACCTCATTCACAGATTTATTTGTTTACACAAAAAAAAAAGTTGTACATTTCTGTCTACATTCAACTGGTAAAAGTTGATTGTGATATGATTAGGGGGAAACATGTAGCTATGAGGGTGTGGTGCCTGGCCTTAACGTCTCTCAGGGAAACATGTAGCTATGAGGGTGTGGTGCCTGGCCTTATCGTCTCTCAGGGAAACATGTAGCTATGAGGGTGTGGTGCCTGGCCTTAACGTCTCTCAGGGGAAACATGTAGCTATGAGGGTGTGGTGCCTGGCCTTAACGTCTCTCAGGGGAAACATGTAGCTATGAGGGTGTGGTGCCTGGCCTTATCGTCTCTCAGGGAAACATGTAGCTATGAGGGTGTGGTGCCTGGCCTTAACGTCTCTCAGGGGAAACATGTAGCTATGAGGGTGTGGTGCCTGGCCTTATCGTCTCTCAGGGGAAACATGTAGCTATGAGGGTGTGGTGCCTGGCCTTAACGTCTCTCAGGGAAGTCTTCTTTAGGGATGGCATTTGAAATAATTTCACTATTGGAATAATAATTATGTTTTTTTCTCTCCAGATAGGATTTTTGACTAACTTGGGCGCTTTGCTGTGCAGCCTGAGTAACTCGGGAGAGACGGTGCAGCTCTGCTTGTTGCTACAGCAGGGAGTAGTAGGGGGTCGGGGTGTTTAACATGGGGCTTGTTGCTACAGCAGGGAGTAGTAGGGGTGTTTAACATGGGGCTGGCTGCTACAGCAGGGAGTAGTAGGGGTGTTTAACATGGGGCTTGCTGCTACAGCAGGGAGTAGTAGGGGGTCGGGGTGTTTAACATGGGGCTTGCTGCTACAGCAGGGAGTAGTAGGGGTGTTTAACATGGGGCTTGCTGCTACAGCAGGGAGTAGTAGGGGTGTTTAACATGGGGCTGGCTGCTACAGCAGGGAGTAGTAGGGGGTCGGGGTGTTTAACATGGGGCTGGCTGCTACAGCAGGGAGTAGTAGGGGGTCGGGGTGTTTAACATGGGGCTGGCTGCTACAGCAGGGAGTAGTAGGGGTGTTTAACATGGGGCTTGCTGCTACAGCAGGGAGTAGTAGGGGTGTTTAACATGGGGCTGGCTGCTACAGCAGGGAGTAGTAGGGGTGTTTAACATGGGGCTGGCTGCTACAGCAGGGAGTAGTAGGGGTGTTTAACATGGGGCTTGTTGCTACAGCAGGGAGTAGTAGGGGTGTTTAACATGGGGCTGGCTGCTACAGCAGGGAGTAGTAGGGGTGTTTAACATGGGGCTTGCTGCTACAGCAGGGAGTAGTAGGGGGTCGGGGTGTTTAACATGGGGCTGGCTGCTACAGCAGGGGGTAGTAGGGGGTCGGGGTGTTTAACATGGGGCTTGCTGCTACAGCAGGGAGTAGTAGGGGTGTTTAACATGGGGCTGGCTGCTACAGCAGGGGGTAGTAGGGGTGTTTAACATGGGGCTTGTTGCTACAGCAGGGGGTAGTAGGGGTGTTTAACATGGGGCTTGCTGCTACAGCAGGGAGTAGTAGGGGGTCGGGGTGTTTAACATGGGGCTTGCTGCTACAGCAGGGAGTAGTAGGGGTGTTTAACATGGGGCTGGCTGCTACAGCAGGGGGTAGTAGGGGTGTTTAACATGGGGCTTGTTGCTCCAGCAGGGAGTAGTAGGGGGTCGGGGTGTTTAACATGGGGCTTGTTGCTCCAGCAGGGAGTAGTAGGGGTGTTTAACATGGGGCTGGCTGCTACAGCAGGGAGTAGTAGGGGTGTTTAACATGGGGCTTGCTGCTACAGCAGGGAGTAGTAGGGGGTCGGGGTGTTTAACATGGGGCTTGCTGCTACAGCAGGGAGTAGTAGGGGTGTTTAACATGGGGCTTGCTGCTACAGCAGGGAGTAGTAGGGGGTCGGGGTGTTTAACATGGGGCTGGCTGCTACAGCAGGGAGTAGTAGGGGTGTTTAACATGGGGCTGGCTGCTACAGCAGGGAGTAGTAGGGGTGTTTAACATGGGGCTGGCTGCTACAGCAGGGAGTAGTAGGGGTGTTTAACATGGGGCTTGCTGCTACAGCAGGGAGTAGTAGGGAGTCGGGGTGTTTAACATGGGGCTTGCTGCTACAGCAGGGAGTAGTAGGGAGTCGAGGTGTTTAACATGGGGCTTGCTGCTACAGCAGGGAGTAGTAGGGGTGTTTAACATGGGGCTGGCTGCTACAGCAGGGAGTAGTAGGGAGTCGGAGTGTTTAACATGGGGCTTGTTGCTACAGCAGGGAGTAGTAGGGAGTCGGGGTGTTTAACATGGGGCTTGCTGCTACAGCAGGGAGTAGTAGGGGGTCGGGTGTTTAACATGGGGCTTGTTGCTACAGCAGGGAGTAGTAGGGGTGTTTAACATGGGGCTTGTTGCTACAGCAGGGAGTAGTAGGGGTGTTTAACATGGGGCTTGCTGCTACAGCAGGGAGTAGTAGGGAGTCGGGGTGTTTAACATGGGGCTGGCTGCTACAGCAGGGAGTAGTAGGGGGTCGGGGTGTTTAACATGGGGCTGGCTGCTACAGCAGGGAGTAGTAGGGGTGTTTAACATGGGGCTTGCTGCTACAGCAGGGAGTAGTAGGGAGTCGGGGTGTTTAACATGGGGCTGGCTGCTACAGCAGGGAGTAGTAGGGGGTCGGGGTGTTTAACATGGGGCTGGCTGCTACAGCAGGGAGTAGTAGGGGGTCGGGGTGTTTAACATGGGGCTGGCTGCTACAGCCCATCACTAATCTGCTTCACATTGTATTGAATGTTTTTGTCCTGGTTTCTTATATGTTTTTAGTACCATCTTTCTCTGCTTACACAGCAATGTGTAATGTGGGGGCGGCAGAGTAGCCTAGTGGTTAGAGTGTTGGACTTGTAACCGAAAGGTTGCAAGATGGAATCCCCCGAGCTGACAAGGTAAAAATCTGTCAATCTGTCCCTGAACAAGACAGTTAACACACTGTTCATAGGCCGTCATTGAAAATAAGAATTTGTTCTTAACTGACTTGCCTAGTTAAATAAAAGGTCAAATAAAAATAAATAAATGTTTCTGCAGCATTTTACAAATGTTAGTTTTACTGATGTGAGCCACTCATGGCTTTATTAAGGGCTTTTACACCCCCTTTACCTGTGTGAGTCCCTGTTGACTAGGCCCAGCATTGCGCTGATGATCTTGTCTGGTGTTACTGTACCAGGGTTAAAGGTTAGAGAGGGGATAGAGGGGGGGTTGGGGTACCTGTGTGAGTCCCTGCTGACCAGGCCCAGCTCTGGGCATAGTGCTGGTGTTACTGTACCAGGGTTAAAGGTTAGAGAGGGGATAGAGGGGGGGTTCGGGTACCTGTGTGAGTCCCTGCTGACCAGGCCCAGCTCTGGGCATAGTGCTGGTGTTACTGTACCAGGGTTAAGGTTAGAGAGGGGATAGAGGGGGGGTTGGGGTACCTGTGTGAGTCCCTGCTGACCAGGCCCAGCTCTGGGCATTGCGCTGATGATCTTGCCTGGTGTCCCGGTGCCTGGTGTCATCATCTTAGTGGTAATGATGGTAATGGGGGACTTCATACCACTTCCTGTCACTCCTGACCAGACAACAGATTAAAACACATTAGTACAGTTATATGTAGTAGGCAAGGGGAAACCCATTTCTGGTATATCAACAAAATAAATCCTAGCACACTTTTGGACTCATTTAGTAGTTACCTGATAAAGTACAATATCATTGGAAATTAATGTTGAAAATTAAATTAAATATTCCCAACATTTATATTGAAAATTATGTCATAGCTAGAACAAGGAGACGGAACAAGGAGACGGAACAAGGAGCCAGACGTTTCACCAGATGTATAAACCTTAAGAATCCGGTTGGAATTTCCACTCACTACCAAATATGGTGATGACAGGAAGCCCAGTGGCCGGCAGTGGGAAGAGATGGAACTGGGCCAACATTCTGCTCGCGGAAGAAAATCCCGACATCAGAACAGTTTTCTGTTCCCAATAGGGATGTGACAATTTTTTTTTTTTTCTCTTAATGTTTAAACTGCATTTGGGGGGGGGGGGGGGGGCATTAAAACTAAGACAAACTGCATTTTGGGGGGGTGGGGGCGTTAAAACTAAGACATTTTTCACAAAATTCCAGGTAAAATCCTATGGGTAGTATGACTACTAGGGGGCCAAAGAAGTTCTACTACTGGCTTAGGCATCTGGAGTCGGCTTTGTGGCAGAGGTGAAATTGTCCCAAAGACAAACGTTAATTCACATAGACCTCCAGTGTTTCTTCCATTTGTTATGTGCATTAAAGCGACTCACGACAACAACAAAAAAAGAAACCAAACCGAGTGATCAGTTGTGTTCCCTACGTTCTCCTTTTCCCCCCTCCGTTACGTGTCTCTCATTCAATTCTGATCCCCTCCACTCCCTCTGCACATGCGAGTGGGTGTGCACCAAAGCCTACAGAAATGTACTTGCTTTGCAAATGTATCTTAATTTCTACCGATCTGTGTGCCAGTTTACGGTTTTAATTTCCACCTTTTCACGGAACAGTTTAAATATAATTAAAAAAATAAAATGTTTTCATATCTCAAAAATAATTGTCATGTAGTTAATCAAAATTCTAAATAAATGATAAAAACCTAAAAAAGTTACTTATATTGCCAACAATGTAAAAAATAAAAAAATAAAAAGCCTACATAAAGCCAACAAATAAAAACATTTCAGCCTGCAGGTAGAAAATATCCTGATTAAAAATAAATATCTTATAAATCAACATTAGCTACACATGGTCTGTCTGCAACAAACTTGAAACATTGTATCAACTATTAACTTGGGATCAGGTTCAAAGCTTTCACTAGCAGGCCCAAAGCTTTCACTAGCAGGCCCAAAGCTTTCACTAGCAGGCCCAAAGCTTTCACTAGCAGGCCCAAAGCTTTCACTAGCAGGCCCAAAGCTTTCACTAGCAAACTAGCCGGTGAGGTCAGGACAGACACAGCTGAAGGCCATTTTACACAAGCGATTAGACCTATTTCATGATGTTTCCACTGGATCAGAGCATGACATTTTGTCTCTTTCACACCGAGTGGTTATCGAAAGGGGGAGAGAGAGCTAGACATTGAGGAACTATTTGTCGTTTTCAATGTGATGTATAAAAAAAAACAGACTTAGTTTGCTTGTTGTTTGGGCTGAAGAAAACATTACATTGAGAAGCTCCACAGCATGATTAGTGGTGGTGCTTTAAGCCAATCAGAAATACTAATCAGATCCACAAATGGGCACATTTATATGCTTAAATTTGTACGCAAGCCAGGTAGTCTATAGACCTACTTCTATGTGTAATCAGGGCCAGGTAGTCTATAGACCTACTTCTATGTGTAATCAGGGCCAGGTAGCCTATAGACCTACTTCTATGTGTAATCAGGGCCAGGTAGTCTATAGACCTACTTCTATGTGTAATCAGGGCCAGGTAGTCTATAGACCTACTTCTATGTGTAATCAGGGCCAGGTAGTCTATAGACCTACTTCTATGTGTAATCAGGCCAGGTAGTCTATAGACCTACTTCTATGTGTAATCAGGGCCAGGTAGCCTATAGACCTACTTCTATGTGTAATCAGGGCCAGGTAGTCTATAGACCTACTTCTATGTGTAATCAGGGCCAGGTAGCCTATAGACCTACTTCTATGTGTAATCAGGGCCAGGTAGTCTATAGACCTACTTCTATGTGTAATCAGGGCCAGGTAGCCTATAGACCTACTTCTATGTGTAATCAGGGCCAGGTAGTCTATAGACCTACTTCTATGTGTAACCAGGTCAGGTAGCCTATAGACCTACTTCTATGTGTAATCAGGCCAGGTAGTCTATAGACCTACTTATATGTGTAATCAGGGCCAGGTAGCCTATAGCCTACTTCTATGTGTAATCAGGGCCAGGTAGTCTATAGACCTACTTCTATGTGTAATCAGGGCCAGGTAGCCTATAGACCTACTTCTATGTGTAATCAGGGCCAGGTAGCCTATAGACCAACTTCTATGTGTAATCAGGTAGCCTATAGACCTACTTATATGTGTAATCAGGGCCAGGTAGTCTATAGACCTACTTCTATGTGTAATCAGGGCCAGGTAGTCTATAGACCTACTTCTATGTGTAATCAGGCCAGGTAGTCTATAGACCTACTTCTATGTGTAATCAGGTAGCCTATAGACCTACTTATATGTGTAATCAGGGCCAGGTAGTCTATAGACCTACTTCTATGTGTAATCAGGCCAGGTAGTCTATAGACCTACTTCTATGTGTAATCAGGGCCAGGTAGCCTATAGACCTACTTCTATGTGTAATCAGGGCCAGGTAGCCTATAGACCAACTTCTATGTGTAATCAGGTAGCCTATAGACCTACTTATATGTGTAATCAGGGCCAGGTAGTCTATAGACCTACTTCTATGTGTAATCAGGGCCAGGTAGCCTATAGACCTACTTCTATGTGTAATCAGGGCCAGGTAGTCTATAGACCTACTTCTATGTGTAATCAGGTAGCCTATAGACCTACTTATATGTGTAATCAGGGCCAGGTAGTCTATAGACCTACTTCTATGTGTAATCAGGGCCAGGTAGCCTATAGACCTACTTCTATGTGTAATCAGGGCCAGGTAGTCTATAGACCTACTTCTATGTGTAATCAGGGCCAGGTAGCCTATAGACCTACTTCTATGTGTAATCAGGGCCAGGTAGTCTATAGACCTACTTCTATGTGTAATCAGGGCCAGGTAGTCTATAGACCTACTTCTATGTGTAATCAGGGCCAGGTAGCCTATAGACCTACTTCTATGTGTAATCAGGGCCAGGTAGTCTATAGACCTACTTCTATGTGTAATCAGGGCCAGGTAGTCTATAGACCTACTTCTATGTGTAATCAGGGCCAGGTAGTCTATAGACCTACTTCTATGTGTAATCAGGGCCAGGTAGTCTATAGACCTACTTCTATGTGTAATCAGGGCCAGGTAGTCTATAGACCTACTTCTATGTGTAATCAGGGCCAGTTAGCCTATAGACCTACTTCTATGTGTAATCAGGGCCAGGTATCTGGAAATTTGGTTAGAAGACCATTTGTAGAAGACTGCTATAAAAGGTTAATTTTGAAGTGTTGCATTTTGATTCAAGTCGAGACAAATATCTACATATTTTGGAATGTCGAATGTTGATGTCGGGAGACTGCCATCACAGAAAAGGGGAACAGACCCCTTTTTCCTGTCAGTTAACTTAAACGAATCACGACGTGGCATAGTAGCGCATCAACCGTGACAACGGTCGGCTGCTATTTAAGTGACTGTCAAAATCCATAATAAACCGTCCTGAAATTGTCACCAGCGCGTGACAGAAATCTAAAAGGCTCCAGACCTGCAGCGGAACAAACACAATAGATTGACTGATTGAATTGATTGGAAATGATCGATTGGAAGCAGACGAACCTGTTTTCCCGATGGGTATAATGTGGGTGCCCGGCTTTGAGGTGGAGGTGGGCATGCTGCTGTAGGACAAGATGGTGGGCTTTCCCCCGACGGTGCCCCCGGCCTTGGAAGTGGTGATGATGGTGGTGGGCGTGCCGTCGGCTGACGTCACCAGCTTCAGGATAGTACCCGCCGGGAGAGGACCCTTCGTCTGGGGGGGGGGGGACAGGAAGAAGAGAGAGGGGTCAGAGGTGAAGACGAGAGGTGGAAGCTGACGTACATTCATGCTACACTTTGTGAAATAGAGTCCCACCTCGTAGTTGGTGTAATATCCGTCGAGATGGATTATACCTCCTGTTGTTCTATGCATAAAAAACAACAAGCACGGACCATTCTTTTGCACACCAGTATCTCTACTTGCACATCATCATCTGCTCATCTATCACTCCAGTGTTAATTTGGATCAATTGTAATTACTTCGCTACTATTGGCCTATTTATTGCCTTACCTCCTCACGCCATTTGCACACACTGTATACAGACTTTCTTTTTTCTATTGTGTTATTAACTGTACGTTTGTTTATTCCATGTGTAATTCTGTGTTGTTGGTTTTTGGTCGCACTGCTTTGCTTTATTCTTGGCCAGGTCGCAGTTGTAAATGAGAACTTGTTCTCAACTGGCCGACCTGGTTAAATAAAGGTGAAATAAAATACATTTCAGCTTGGTAGACAGTTGGAGACTCGTTCTCTATACGTCAGAATATATTCGAGATCTGTTGTTTCCACAGGATCTCACAGGGACTATGAATCGGCTGTCGATGTGAATTCACCAATAAGTTGACCGTTGTGTACTGTACACTGTCCTGTATTGTATAACTAAATGTATTACTGTCCTGTATTGTATAACTAAATGTATTACTGGCCTGTATTGTATAACTAAATGTATTACTGGCCTGTATTGTATAACTAAATGTATTACTGGCCTGTATTGTATAACTAAATGTATTACTGGCCTGTATTGTATAACTAAATGTATTACTGTCCTGTATTGTATAACTAAATGTATTACTGTCCTGTATTGTATAACTAAATGTATTACTGTCCTGTATTGTATAACTAAATGTATTACTGTCCTGTATTGTATAACTAAATGTATTACTGTCCTGTATTGTATAACTAAATGTATTACTGTCCTGTCCTGTATAACTAAATGTATTACTGACCTGTATTGTATAACTAAATGTATTACTGACCTGTATTGTATAACTAAATGTATTACTGACCTGTATTGTATAACTAAATGTATTACTGTCCTGTATTGTATAACTAAATGTATTACTGACCTGTATTGTATAACTAAACCTGTATTACTGACCTGTATTGTATAACTAAATGTATTACTGTCCTGTATTGTATAACTAAATGTATTACTGTCCTGTCCTGTATAACTAAATGTATTACTGACCTGTATTGTATAACTAAATGTATTACTGACCTGTATTGTATAACTAAATGTATTACTGACCTGTATTGTATAACTAAATGTATTACTGTCCTGTATTGTATAACTAAATGTATTACTGACCTGTATTGTATAACTAAACCTGTATTACTGACCTGTATTGTATAACTAAATGTATTACTGTCCTGTATTGTATAACTAAATGTATTACTGACCTGTATTGTATAACTAAACCTGTATTACTGACCTGTAGGATGTGCTGTAGGCTGGAGCCAGCCTGTCCCGTCACCGCTCCGGTCTGACCAGGTTTGGTCTGGACTACTGACATCACCTTCCCCAGGTTGGACAGGTTAGACAGCTAGAGAACAGGAAGTAGGAGAGACCGTCAGATCACAGAGGAAAGACTGGTCTTTTACTATCAACATAGGTCTATTTCTATTTAATGTAATACAGCACATGACACTATGACGCTTCCACTATTTAACACCATATAACATGTTTGTATTGTTGTACTTACAAGGCTGAGGAAACTATATATTTGAAATTGGTCACATAATAAAAAGTTAATTCATTCATTTATTTATGCCAGATAGCAGATGCTTTTATCCAAAGCAACTTACAATACAGTGAGTGAATACAGTACAATACATGTTTAATATGTGACCCCCATGGGGGGAATGGACTGTTCATGTTTAATATGTGACCCCCATGGGGAAAATGGACTGTTCTACTGTACATGTAAAAGACAGCAGAAGGTATCCAAACTAACCCAATGCTGCACGTCCTTGCCAGACATCACTTTGTTTTGCCCCTGGTTGGCCGCAGTCAGCTTAGAACGGAGGCACAAAACAGATGCAGTGAGTCCCTGCTAAACCAGGGGTCAATAAGCTGGCCAGCTGACTTGCTTAAAACGTTATTGTTTGTTTTAAATACATTTTCTTTTGTTATGATGCTTTAAAAAACAAGCATGGATTATTTCAATAGAGTCGAACGAACAATTAAAACCGATAAATGCAGAAACAGAAGCCCAAAAAATCTTAAGTTCCTACTGAATTATAAAAGGTTATTATGTTATAAATATTTATCAGAGTTCACTGGCTAACTTAGCGATTCTACTAAGGCCACTAAACAGCCTCTGTCAGCTGTGATCTTACCAACGTGCCACCTCCCCCCAGAGTGAGGGGACTCTTAACCAGAGTGATGGTCTTGGTGACTCCTCCCACTACCGTGGTAACCACCTGGTGTTGCTGGGCAACCGTCACCGTGCCAGACTTGTGCACGGTGATGATTGGCCGATTGGGCGTTCCGGGTGTGGCGACACCTGACGTGCCCACCTGAGCCGCAGCAGTCTTCAGCATGCGGGTAGCTGGGTTACTAATCTGAGAGAAGGAACGAGACATGGAGGGGATCAGGTTTCAAATATATACTATTCTTTTTAATATAAGTAGTGCCTTTAAAGAACATATGGGCTGGACACTTGAAATGGTGTTTCAAATACTGAATATATTTTTTCAAAGTACTCTAATATTATGCTCACAACACAATTCGTATATGCAGTGTATTCGGGAAAGTATTCAGACCCTTAAACGTTTTCCACATTTTATTACGTTACAGCCTTGTTCTAAAATTTATAAAATAATTTTTTCCCTCATCAATCTACACACAATACCCCATAATGGCAAAGCAAAAACAGGTTTTTCAAATGTTTTGCAAATGTATTATAAAGAGACAGGATTGTGTCGGGGCACAGATCTGGGGAAGGGTACCAAAAAATGTCTGCAGCATTGAAGGTCCCCAAGAACACAGTGGCCTCCATCATTCTTAAATGGAAGAAGTCTGGAATCACCAAGACTCTTCCTAGAGCTGACCGCCCGGCCAAACTGAGCAATCTGGGGAGAAGGGCCTTGGTCATGGAGGTGACCAAGAACCTGATGGTCACTCTGACAGAGCTCCAGAGATCCTCTGTGGAGACGGGAGAACCTTCCAGAAGGACAACCATCTCCGCAGCACTCCACCAATCAGGCCTTTATGGTAGAGTGGCCAGACGGAAGCCACTCCTCAGTAAAAGGCACATGACAGCCCGCTTGGAGTTTGCCAAAAGGCACCTAAAGGACTCTCAGACCATGAAAAACAAGATTCTCTTAGGTCTGATGAAACCAAGTTTGAACTCTTCACCCTACAGTGAAGCATGGTGGTGGCAGCATCATGCAGTGGGGATGTTTTTCAGAGGAAGGACCTGGAGACTAGTCAGAATCGAGGGAAAGATGAACGGAGCAAAGTACAGAGTTCCTTGATGAAAACCTGCTCCAGAGAGCTCAGAATCTCAGTCTGGGGCTAAGGTTCACCTTCCAGCAGGACAACAACCCTATGTGTGTGTGTGTGTGTGTTACTATTAGTCCAAGCAGGATCTCTTACCATAACAGGCGAAGCTACTTTGACAGTCTGTGCGCCAGGGCTCATGGCCACTGTCTTGACTATGGTGGCACCAGCTGGCAACTGCATGGTGGCCGTGGAGGGCGGGATCTTCTGGGTGGCCGCAGCCGCTGCAGCCAGCGCAGCCATGCCACTCATCTGAGGGCTGCTGCCCATTGGCTGAGAAGGAGGAAGCAGATAGGAATAGGCCCACAGAGACAACATACAGTGAGGACACCCAAATATATATATATATTTTATTAAACGAGCCTATTTTGTGCCAATTCTTCAGTCTTAATCCATTATTTGACGGGTTAAATGTCCAAGTCCCAGACAGAACCCTACATAGTGCACACTACATTTGACCAGAACTCATATAGAGACCATAAAATAATTATTTATTCATACGGTTCCCTGTGCGACCTGGGCCGGCACCACCATTCGGACCCCAGCAGGAAGTGATGTAACCATGACAGGGGATTTCCCGCCCTGGTTGGCCTGTCTCACCGTGACGATGGAGGTGCCTGTGGTGGAATGGGGAGCAGACACCTTCAGAATAGCTGGAGAGGAGAAACAACAAAACCACGTTTACATGGTTGCTGATCTGGAAAGAAACCATTTGATTTTGATGTAAAAAAATTAATATATATTTAATAATTTAAAAAAAACAACAGATCGTTTAGACTGCATGTCTTTTCCTTCACCATAGCCTTTACAATCTACTTAGTTTTGAAAAGTTAGAGAAATAAAACTATAGTATTTAAAATATTACAATAATAGCCTAAACAAACAGGAAGTAGAGGTTAACCTGGTCCGCGAGCAGGGACTGGACTCCCGGGCATGGAGGGGACCAGGGTGAGGCCCTGGAGAGGGTGGCCCTGGACGGACACCGCCGGGGCGGTGACAGGGCTCTTGGGGGAAGAATTGACCGGCAGTGACGTCGCGGGGCTAACGCCGGGGGAAGTGGCAGCCGAGGCGGGGGGGATATCGTACTTCTGCAGCTGCAACAGGTAGGTGTCTGCGGTAGGCACCGCCCCCCAGCTCACCTCCAGGCTACTGGTATTGGCTCTCACCAGCTGCACCCGTGACGGGGGGCGGGGCTTCTCTGTGAGGAGACGAATAAAAAACAGAGAAGCAGTTAGGATTTAAATAACAACCTGATTAAATAATTAACGTTTTTTTATTTAAAAAAAAATACATTTTCAATTAACGCACACAAGCATTTTTGTGAATAACCAGCATCATACTGACTGATGAAGAGACGGGTGAATAACCAGCATCATACTGACTGATAAAGTTACGGGTGAATAACCAGCATCATATTGACTGATGAAGTTATAATCCCGGGTGGCGCAGTGGTCTAGGGCACTGCATCGCAGTGCTAGCTGCGCCACCAGAGTCTCTGGGTTCGCGCCCAGGCTCTGTCGCAGCCGGCCGCAACCGGGAGATCCGTGGGGCGACGCACAATTGGCATAGCGTTGTCCGGGTTAGGGAGGGTTTGGCCGGTAGGGAGGGTTTGGCCGGTAGGGATATCCTTGTCTCAGTATGTAAAAATGTAATAAAATGTATGCACTCTACTGTAAGTCGCTCTGGATAAGAGCGTCTGCTAAATGACTAAAATGTAAATGTAAATGAAGTTACGTATGAATAACCAGCATCATACTGACTGATGAAGTGACGGGTGAATAACCAGCATCATACTGACTGATGAAGTTACAGGTGAATAACCAGCATCATACTGACTGATGAAGTGACGGGTGAATAACCAGCATCATACTGACTGATGAAGTTACAGGTGAATAACCAGCATCATACTGACTGATGAAGTTACGTATGAATAACCAGCATCATACTGACTGATGAAGTTACAGGTGAATAACCAGCATCATACAGGTGAATAACCAGCATCATACTGACTGATGAAGTTACAGGTGAATAACCAGCATCATACAGGTGAATAACCAGCATCATACTGACTGATGAAGTTACAGGTGAATAACCAGCATCATACAGGTGAATAACCAGCATCATACTGACTGATGAAGTTACAGGTGAATAACCAGCATCATACAGGTGAATAACCAGCATCATACTGACTGATGAAGTGACAGGTGAATAACCAGCATCATACAGGATGAATAACCAGCATCATACTGACTGACAAAGTGACAGGTGAATAACCAGCATCATACAGGTGAATAACCAGCATCATACTGACTGATGAAGTGACGGGTGAATAACCAGCATCATACAGGTGAATAACCAGCATCATACTGACTGGTGAAGTGACGGGTGAATAACCAGCATCATACTGACTGATGAAGTTACAGGTGAATAACCAGCATCATACTGACTGATGAAGTGACAGGTGAATAACCAGCATCATACTGACTGATGAAGTTACAGGTGAATAACCAGCATCATACTGACTGATGAAGTGACAGGTGAATAACCAGCATCATACTGACTGATGAAGTTACAGGTGAATAACCAGCATCATACTGACTGATGAAGTTACAGGTGAATAACCAGCATCATACTGACTGATGAAGTGACGGGTGGAAGTAGACTCACCTGTCTCCAGGTACCAGAGGTCCTTACAGCACACCTGGTTGTTCCAGGCTTTGCGGTAGCCGTCCCGTCCACTCCAGACGTAGAGACGTGAGTTAATGGCTACGGAGCAGTGTCCAGCCCGGGCCCTGGGGATATTATCCTCTAGAGAGTCCAGCAGAACCGACTCCCACACCATCGAGTCTGGTAAATATAATGTAATTGTGAATTGGATCAGTAGCGACAGAGGGACAGAATTTTACATGGATCGGTTGAGAGGTACATTGTTACCGAGGAACGTTTGTCAGTCGGAATTTCGTTTTTTTTTTAGGGGCTTTTTGTTGTTGTTGTTGCATTTTCGTGCTTCATTGCTGACTGTGTTTGTGCTCTACGTTTTATAAAAACTGGGCGTCAAATGTGTAAATATTTAGGACATTTTATCTAAGAGAGTGGTGTGTCG